>NW_027667470.1:1202500-1382500 GCF_963924665.1 Micromys minutus | reverse complement strand
CTAGGAACACATCTTGACCACCCACTTATCCTGCTCCCATTAGTTGGGAAACTGGACTGTGGCAGGGGACTCGCCTTGTCTAACATTTATGTCTCGACCTGCCAACCAGAAAGTCATTTGTCCACATACACGGACATATGAGAAAGCATCCTTATAATATTAGTAACAGCACAAAATGGTAAGCTAGCCAGGTGGGAGTTACCTTGGCCTTAACCAATCTGACCTAGGCCTTCACATCTCATGTAGGCCTTCCTTGAGATTTTACCTAGACCTTAATAGGCAGCAGCTTCACCCTCTGAGCCACGCATATGTAGATAAACAGATAGATTTCCCAGTATTTGCTCATTTACGGGAGACAACATTTTTTTACATGGTGCCAAAACAGACCAGGCTGTTATTGGTTGGTTGATTTTGTTCTGTTTATCTGTTTTGTTTTGTTTTTGTCTTTTTAGTTTGTTTGTTTTTGTTTTTAGAAAGTGTGGCCTACCTAGGGCCTACACAAACCCGGACACCAGAAATAAATAAGGAAAGATCTCTGACACACAAATCTAAGGTGGGCCCTAGTTCGGCATGGAGACAGACAGACAGACAGAAATATTCCTTATTTTGGGGCAAAAATGCAGAAATTCCCTTTATTTTGGGGTAAAATTTCAGAAATTTCCCTTATTTTGCAGCAAAATAGCAGAAATTTCACTTATTTCATGTAAAAAAGGCAGAAATTTCCAGTATTTTGGGGCAAAAAAGAAGAAGTTCCTCTTATCTTGGGGCAAAAATATAGAAATTCTTTTTATTTTGGGGCAAAAATGCAGAAATTTCCATTATTTTATGGCCAATAGTCAAAAATTCCCCTTATTTGTGGCAAAAGTCAGAAATTACCATGATTTTTGAGCGAAAAGGCAGAAATTCCCCTTATCTTGGTGCAAAAAAGTAGAAATTCCCTTTATTTTAGGGGTCAAAAAGGAATAAATTCTTATTTTGAGGCAAAAAGGCTGAAATTCTTTTATTTTGGGGCAAAAATGTAGAAATTCCTCTTATTTTGGGGCAAAAATGCGGAAAATTTGCTTATTTTGGGGCATAATTGCAGAAATTTCACTTATTTCATGGTAAAAAGGCAGAAATTTTCTTTATTTTGGGGCAAAATTGGTGAAATTTTACTTATTTCAGTGCAAAAAGGCAGAAATTTTCTTTATTTTGTGGCAAAAATGAGGAAATTCCCTTTATTTTGGGGCAAAATTGGAGAAATTTTGATTATTTTGGGGCTAAATTGCAGGAATTTCAATTATTTCTGGTAAATAATGCAGAAATTTCCTTTATTTTGGAAAATAAGGCAGAAATTTCTTTTATTTTGAGGCAAAATTGCAGAAATTTTCCTTACTTTAAGGCAAAAAGTTAGAAATTCATTGTATTTTCAGGCAAAAATTCAGAGATTCCCCTTATTTTGGGGCAAAAGAACAGAAATTCCCATTATTTTGGGGCCAAAATGCAGAAACTCTCCTCATTTTGGGGCAAAATTGCAGAAATTTTACTTATTTCACTAAAAAATGCAGAAATTTCTTTGATTTTGGATAAAATGAAGAAATTTTCATTAGATTATGGCAGAAAGGCAGAAATTTCTTTTATTTTGGAACAAAATTTCAAAAATTTCACTTATTTTGGGGCAGAAAAGCAGAAATTCCTCTTATTTTGGGGCAAAAAATGCAGAAATTCCCCTTATTTTGGGGCAAAAATGCAGAAATTCCCTTTATTTTGGGGCAAAAAGGCAGAAATTCCCCTTATTTTGGGGTAAAGAGGCAGAAATTTCCCTTCTCTATTGGGGCAAATTGGCAGAAATTTCCCTTATTTTAGGGCAAAAAGGCAGAAATTCCCTTAATTTTAAGGAAAATGCAGAACTTCTCCTTATTTTGGGCCAAAAAGCAGAAATGCCATTTTTTGGGGTCAAAAAGGCAAAAAATTCAATTATTTTGTGGTATAAATGCAGAAATACCTTTTATTTTGGGAAAAAAAGGCAGAAATTTCCCGTATTTTCTGGTAGAAAGGCAGAAAGTCTACTTATTTTGGCGCAAAAAGTTAGAAATTCCCCTTATTTTGTGGTAAAAAGACAGAAATTCCCTTTATTTTGGGAGAAAAACGCAGAAATTCCACTTATTTTTTGGCAAAAGGCAGCAATTCTCTTTAGTTTGTGGCAAAAAGACATAATTTCCCAATATTTTAGGGCAAAAATGCAGAAATTCTCCCTATTTTTGGCAAAAATGCAGAAATACCCCTTATTTTGTGGCAAAAAGCAGAAATTTTCCTAATTATGGGGCAAAATTTTGGAAATTTCACTCATTTCACGGCAAAAAGGCAGAAATTCCCTTTATTTAGGGAAAAAAAGGCAGAAATTTCCCTTATTTTTAAACAAAAAGGAAAAAATTTCCCATTTTTCCGGTAGAAAGGCAGAAATTCCCCTTATTTTGGGGCAAAAATGGAGAAATTCCTCTTATTTTGGGGCAAAAAGAAAGAAATTCTCTTTCTTTTGGGGGGATAAGGCAGAAATTCCACTTATTATTTGGCAAAAAGGCAGAAATTCTTCTAATTTTGGGGCAAAAATGCAGAAATTTTTTATTTTAATGAAAAAGAAGGAAATTTCTGTTATTTTCTGGCAGAAAGGCAGAAATTTCTTTTATTTTGGAACAAAATTGCAGGAATTTCAATTATTTTGGGGCCAAAAGGCAGAATTTTCCCTTATTTTGGGGCAAAAATGCAGAAATTCCCCTTATTTGGGGGCAAAAGAGCAGAAATTCCCATTATTTTGGGGCAAAAATGCAGAAACTCTCCTTATTTTGGGCAAAATTGCAGAAATTTTACTTATTTCACAAAAAAATGCAGAAATTTCTTTTATTTTAGATAAAATTAAGACATTATCACTAGAAAGGCAGAAAGTCTACTTATTTTGGGGCAAAGAGGTAGAAATTCCCCTTATTTTGGGGTAAGAAGACAGAAATTCCCTTTCTTTTGGGAAAAAAATGCAGAGATTCCACTTATTTTTTGGCAAAAAAGCAGAAATTCACCTTATTTTGGGGCAAAAAGGCAGAAATTTTTCTATTTTTGGGGCATAATAGCAGAAATTTCCCTTATTTCATGGTAAAAAGGCAGAATTTTCCTTATTTTGGGGTTAAAATTGCAGAAATTTCACTTATTTCAGTGCAAAAATGCAGAAATTTTCCTTCTTCTGGGACAAAAAGGCAGAAATTCCCTTTCTTTTGGTGCATAATTGGAGAAATTTCGATTATTTTGGGGCTAAGTTGGCGAAATATAACTTACTTCTGAAAAAAAATGCAGAAATTTCCTCTATTTTGGGGCAAATAGGCCGAAATTTCTTTTATTTTGAGGCAAAATTGCAGAATTTTTTAAATTTTAGGGCAACAAGGTAGATAGTCTTTTTATTTTGAGGCAAAAATGCAGAAATTCCCCATATTTTGGGGCAAAAATGAAGAAATTCCTTTTATTTTGGGCAAACAAAAGAAATTCCTCTTATTTTGGGGTAAATAGGCAGAAATTTTCCTTCTCTATTTTGGAAAATTTGCAGAAATTACCCTTATTTTTGGTCAAAAAGGCAGAAATTTCCTTTATTTTGGGGCAAAAATGCAGAAATTCTCTTTATTTTGGGCCAAAAAGCAGAAATGCCATTTTTTGGGAGCAAAAAGGCAAAAATTTCACTTGTTTTGTGGCAAAAATGCAGAAATTCCGCTTATTTTGGGACAAAAAGTCAGAAATTTCCCGTATTTTCGGGTAGAAAGGCAAAAATTCTCAATATTTTGGGGCAAAAAAGGAGAAATTCTCTTTATTTTGTGGCAGAAAGGCATAAATTCCCCTTATTTTGGGACAGAAACGCAGAAATTATCGGTATTTTCGGGTAGAAAAGCAGAAATTCTCCTAATTTTGTGGCAAAAATTCAGAAATTTCCCTTATTTTGGGGCTAAAACACAGAAATTCCCTTTATTTTTAGAGAAAAAGGCAGAAATTCCACTTATTTTTTGCAAAAAGGAAGCAATTACCTTCTTTTGGGGCAAAAAGGCAGAAATGCCCCTATTTTGGGGCCAAAAGGCGGTAATTCCCCTTATTTTAGGGCAAAAAGGCAGAAATTCCCCTAATTTTGAAACAAAAATGCAGAAATTTTCTTTATTTTGGTGAAAAAGCAGGAAATTTCTGTTATTTTCTGGCAGAAAGGCAGGAATTTCTTTTATTTTGGAACAAAATTGCAGAAATTTCACTTATTTTCAGGCCAAAAAGCAGAATCTTCCATTATTTTGGGGCAAAATTCGGAAATTCCCCTTATTTTTTGGGCAAAACTGCAGAATTTTCACTTCTTTCAGGGCAAAACTACAGAAATTCCCTTTATTTTGGGGCAAAAAGGCAGAAATTCCCCTTATCTTGGTGCAAAAAGGTAGAAATTCCCTTTACTTTGGGGTCAAAAAGGCAGAAATACTTCTTATTTTTGGGCAAAAAGGCAGAAATTCCCTTTATTTTGGGGCAAAAATGCATAAATTCCCCTTATTTTTAGGCAAAAATGCAGAAATTCCCCATTTTTGGGGGCAAAAATGCAGAAATTCACCTTATTTTGCGGAAAAAATGCAGAAATATTCCTTATTTTGGGGGAAAATTGCAGAAATTTCACTTATTTCACAGCTAAAAAGCAGAAATTTTCCTTATTTTGGGGCAAAATTGCAGAAATTTAACTTATTTCAGGGCAAAAAGGCAGAAATATTCCTTATTTTGGGGCAAAAATGCAGAAATTCCCTTTATTTTGTGGTAAAACTTCAGAAATTTCCTTTATTTTATAGCAAAATAGCAGAAATTTCACTTATTTCAGGTATAAAAGGCAGAAATTTTCCTTATTTTGGGGCAAAAAGGAAGAAATCCCCCTTATCTTGAGGCAAAATATAGAAATTCTCTTTATATTGGGGTAAAAATGCAGAAATTTACATTATTTTATGGCCAAAATTCAGAAATTCCCCTTATTTGTGGCAAAAAGGCAGAAATTTCCATGATTTTTGGGCAAAAATGGAGAAATTCCGCTTATTTTAGGGCAAAAATGCAGAATTTCCCTCTATTTTTGGCAAAAATGCAGAAATACCCCGTATTATGTGGCAAAAGCAGAAATTTTCCTTATTATGGGGCAAAATTGCAGAAATTTACTCATTTCATGGCAAAAAGGCAGAAATTCCCTTTATTTAAAGGCAAAAAGGCAGAAATTCTCCTTATTTTGGGGCAAAAAGGAAGAAATTTCCTTTATCTTGTGGTTAAAAGGCAGAAATTCTTCTGATTTTGGGGCAAAATTGCAGAAATTTCACTTATTTCAGAGAAAAAAAGCAAAAATTTTTCTTATTTTGGGGCAAAAAGGCAGAAATTCACCTTATTTTGGGGTAAAATTGCAGAAATTTAACATATTTCAGGGCAAAAATGCAGAAATTTCCTGTTATTTTGGGGCAAAATTGCAGAAATTTCACTTATTTCAGGGTAATAAATCAGAAATTCCCCTTATTTTGGGGCAAAAAAGACAGAAATTCCTTTTGTTTTGGGGGAAAAAGACAGAAATTCCACTTATCTAGAGGCAAAATGCAGAAATTCTGATTATTTTGGAGCAAAAATGAAGAAATTTTCCTCTTTTATGGCAAAAAGTTATGCATTCCCCTTATTTTTGGGCAAAAAGGCAGAAATTCCCCGTATTTTGAAGCAAAATTGCAGAAATTCCCCTAATTGTGGGGCAAAAAGGCAGAAATTCCCTATATGTTGGGGCAAAAAGACAGAAATTCTCTTTATTTTGGGGCAAAACTCAGAAATTCCCCTTATATTGGGCCAAAATTGCAGAAATTTCCCTTATTAAGGGGCAAAATTGCAGAAATTTCACTTATTTCAGGGAAAAAAGGCAGAAATTTTCCTTATTTTGGGGCAAAAATGCAGAAATTCTTAATATTTTGTGGCAAAAATGCAGAAATTCCCCTTATTTTGAGGTAAAAAGGCTGAAATTCCTTTTATTTGGGGGCAAAAAGGCAGAAATTTCCCTTATTTTGGGGCAAAAAGACAGAAATTCCCCTTATTTTGTGGCAAAAAGGCCAAAATTTCCTTTATTTTGGGGCAAAATTGCAGAAATTTCACTTATTTCAGGGCATAATTAAAAATTCCTTTTATTTTGGGGCAAAAAGACAGAAATTCCGTTTATTTTTGGGTAAAAAGGCAGAAATTTCACTTATTTTGAGGTAAAAAGGCAGAAATTCCTCTTATTTTGGGGCAAAAATGAAGAAATTTCCCTTTTTTGTGGCAAAAGGTATACACTCCCCTTACTTTCGGGATAAAAAGCAGAAATTCCCCGTATTTTGAAGCAAAATTGCAGAAATTCTCATAATTTTTGGGCAAAAAGGCAGAAATTCTCCTTATTTTGGGGCAAAAAGACAGAAAATCTTCTTTGGGAGCAAACAGTCAGAAATTCCCTTTATTTTGGGGCAAAATTGCAGAAATTTCCTGTACATTGGGGCAAAATTGCAGAAATTTCCCTTATTTTGGGGCAAAATTACAGAAATTTCACTTATTTCAGGGTAATAAGTCAGAAATTCCCCTTATTTTGGGGCAAAAAAGACAGAAATTCCCTTTTTTGGGGGGGAAAAAGACAGAAATTCCACTTATTTAGAGGCAAAAAGGCAGAAATTCCCCTTATTTTGGAGCAAAAATGAAGAAATTTCCCTTTTTATGGCAAAAAGGTATGCATTCCCATTATTTTCAGGCTAAAAAGCAGAAATTCCCCGTATTTTGGAGCAAAATTGCAGAAATTCCCCTAATTTTGGTGCAAAAGGCAGTAATTCCCTTTATTTTGGGGAAAAATCAAAAATTCCCCTTATTTTGAGGCAAAATTCAAGAAATTTCCTTTATTTTGGGGCAAAATTGCAGGAATTTACCTTATTTTGGGGCAAAATTGCAGAAATTTTTCTTATTTGGGGCAAAATTGCAGAAATTTCACTTATTTTCAGGTAAAAAGGCTGAAATTTCTTTTATTTTGGGGCAAAAAGGGAGAAATTCCTCTTGTTTTGGGGCAAAATTGCAGACATTTGCCTTATTATGGGGAAAAATTGCAGAAATTTCCCTTATTTTAGGGCAAAATTGCAGAAATTTCACTTATTTCAGAGAAAAAAAGCAAAAATTTTTCTTATTTTGAGGCAAAAAGGCAGAAATTCCCATTATTTTGCGGTAAAAAGGCAGAAATTCACCTTATTTTGGGGTAAAATTGCAGAAATTTCACATATTTCAGGGCAAAAAGGCAGAAATTTCCCTTATTTTGGGGCAAAATTGCAGAAATTTCACTTATTTTAGGGTAATAAGTCAGAAATTCCCCTTGTTTTGGGGCAAAAAAGACAGAAATTCCCTTTGTTTTGGGGAAAAATGACAGAAATTCCACTTAGAGGCAAAAAGGCAGAAATTCCCCTTATTTTGGAGCAAAAATGAAGAAATTTCCCTTTTTTATGGCAAAAAGTTAGGCATTCCCCTTATTTTCAGGCAAAGAGGCAAAAATTCCATGTATTTTGGAGCAAAATTGCAGAAATTCCTCTAATTGTGGGGCAAATACGGAGAAATTCCCTATATGTTGGGGCAAAAAGACAGAAATTTTCCTTATTTTGGTGCAAAACTCAGAAATTCCACATTTTGGGGGCAATATTCCAGAAATTTCCCTTATTTTGGGGCAAAATTGCAGAAATTTCACTTATTTTGGGGCAAAATTGCAGAAATTATCTTATTTCAGAGAAAAAAAGCAAAAATTTTTCTTATTTTGGGGCAAAAAGGCAGAAATTCCCATTATTTTGGGGCAAAAAGCCAGAAATTCACCTTATTTTGGGGAAAAAATGCAGCAATTTCACATATGTCAGGGCAAAAAGGCAGAAATTTCCCTTATTTTGGGGCAAAATTGCAGAAATTTAACTTATTTCAGAGAAAAAAAGCAAAAATTTTTCTTATTTTGGGGCAAAAAGGCAGAAATTCCCATTATTTTGGGGCAAAAAGGCAGAAATTCACCTTATTTTGGGGAAAAATTCCAGCAATTTCACATATGTCAGGGCAAAAAGGCAGAAATTTCCCTTATTTTGGGGCAAAATTGCAGAAATTTCACTTATTTCAGGGTAATAAGTCAGAAATTCCCCTTATTTTGGGGCAAGAAAGATAGAAATTCCCTTTGTTTTGGGGGAAAAAGACAGAAATTCCACTTATTTACAGTCAAAAAAGCAGAAATTGTTCTTATTTTGGAGCAAAAATGAAGAAATTTCCTTTTTTTATGGCAAAAAGGTATGCATTCCCTTTATTTTCGGGCAAAAAGGCAGAAATTCCCCATATTTTGGAGCAAAATTGCAGAAATTCCCCTAATTGTGGGGCAAAGAGGCAGAAATTCCCTATATGTTGTGGCAAAAAGACAGAAATTCTCCTTATTTTGGGGCAAAACTCAGAAATTCCACTTATTTTGGGGCAAAATTCCAGAAATTTCCCTTATTTTGGGGCAAAATTGCAGAAATTTCCCTTATTTTGGGGCAAAATTGCAGAAATTTCACTTATTTTATTGAAAAAAGGCAGAAATTTTCCTTATTTTGGGGCAAAAATGCAGAAATTCTTAATATTTTGAGGTAAAAATGCAGAAAATCCCCTTATTTTGAGGTAAAAAGGCTGAAATTCCTTTTATTTGGAAGCAAAAAGGCAGAAATTTCCATTATTTTGGGGCAAAAAGACAGAAATTCCTCTTATTTTGTGACAAAAATGTAGAAATTTCTTTTATTTTGGGGCAAAATTGCAGAAATTCACTTATTTCAGGGCATAATTCAAAAATTCCTTATATTTTGGGGCAAAAAGACAGAAATTCCGTTTATTTTTGGGTAAAAAGGCAGAAATTTCACTTATTTTGAGGTAAAAAGGCAGAAATTCCTCTTATTTTGGGGCAAAAATGAAGAAATTCCCCTTTTTGTGGCAAAAGGTATACATTCCCCTTACTTTTGGGATAAAAAGCAGAAATTCCCTGTATTTTGAAGCAAAATTGCAGAAATTCTCATAACTTTCGGGCAAAAAGGCAGATATTCTCCTTATTTTGGGGCAAAAAGACAGAAAATCTCCTTTTTTCGGGAGCAAACAGTCATAAATTCCAGTTGGCAAAGGGCAGAGACCTTGGAGTAGATGGGAGGGGGCAAGCTTTCCAGCTTTGTTGAAAAGAAAGTGCATCTAAGCAAGAAGAAAACACTAGAAAGGATCAAAGTTCCTCAGACTTCTCCCTAAGAAACCAGCTCCAGGAGGAAAATAATGGCAGGCACACCCATAGCTCTTGAACACCATCTCATTGGTGAATGAGTGCTGTATTAAGGAAGCAGCAATTACCTTTCATCATGCCTAAGCAATTAAAGCACCAGTGGTTTAAAAACTGTAAAGAAATACTGAGAGTAATTAATATATTAGAGGACTTTTTTCTTGAACAGTAGTTAATTTGGGTCTGAAATGTTTCTGTATAAAAGTGTACAAGTTCAATACTTGTTTTTAATACCACAGTTTGTTTGTTTGTTTGTTTGTTTGTTTCTTTCTTAATTTCTTTCTTTCTTTCTTTCTGAGAGAGAGAGAGAGAGAGAGAGAGAGAGAGAGAGAGAGAGAGAGAGAGAGAGAGACAGACAGACAGACAGATAGACTGACTGACTAGATGTGGTTTGTGTATGTGAGTACAGGTGCCTACAGAGGCCAGAAGAGGAAGTAAGATGGCTGGAGTTACAGGTGATTGTGAGTCACCCGATGTGATTGCTTGGAACCAAAATCAGGTCCTCTGGGAGAGCAGCAAGAGCTCTGAACTGAACTATCTCTTCTTCAGCCCCATAACTTGCATATTTATTGAAATAGGGTTTCTATGTTTAGCCCTGGCTGTCCTGGAACTCACTCTTTAGCCCAGGCTGGCCTGGAATTCAGATATCTGCCTCCCAAATGCTGGAATTAAAGGTGTGGGATTAAAGATGGCTCAGCAGTTGAGAGCACTGACTGCTCTTCCAGAGGTCATGAGTTCAATTCCCAGCAACCACATGGTAGCTCACAACCATCTGTTATGGAATCTGATGTCCTCTTCTGGTGTGTCTGAAGACAGTGATATTGTGTGTGTGTGTGTGTGTGTGTATCTGTGTCTGTGTGTGTGTGTGTGTAATCTTTTAAAGGTGTGCACCAGTTGCTGTTCTTTAGATAAAATGTTTTCCTTTACCTTTAATTTTGGTGTACTTTCTTACCTTTATTTTTTTATAATTATAAAGAAAAGCATGCCCACATCAAATAAAAATAAATAAAAGATGAAATAAAAAGAAAGTGAATATTGGTAAAATACTCTTAAGTATATAATATCGCACAGAATTCTGAAATATATCATTTACAACAAAAAAGGCAGAAGAGTCACTGGATTGAATTATCCAGTAATGTGAGGCTAGACAATATGACCACATGCTGTTGTATAGTCACATGATCCAACTTATTGGAATTATGAAATTCTCAGCCCTTATGGCTTATTAGACATAGGCACATTTATTTCTTTTTTTTCCCAGATTTATCTATTTAATTTTTATGATTCATTTGACTTTTTGTCAATCATTGTTGAGTAGTAGGGCCAAGAGAAGAACCATCAGTTAGAGAGAAGGTTCGATGAAAACAAGACTTCAGTCTTTCTTAGAAGAGAGAACAAAACAACCACAGGAGGAAATACAAGGTCAAATAGAGGAACAGGGATTAAAAAAAGATCATTCAGAAGCTCTCTCACCTGGGGATCCACCCCATATGCAGCCACAAAATCCAAGTACTATTGCTGATGCCAAGAAGTATTTACTGACAGGAACCAGATAAAGATATCTCCTCAGGGGCTCTGCCATATTCATACAGATATAACTGAACATGCTTGCAGCTAACCATCAGACTGAACACAGGAACCCCAAATGAAGTTGCTAAAGAAAAAACTGAAGGAGCTGAAATGGGTTGCAACCTCATGGGAAGAACAACCAAACAAACCCTCCATGACTCCCATGAACTAAAACACCAACCACTGAGCACACATTGAGAGACCTATGGCTCCAGTTGCATATGTAGCTGAAGACAGCAGTGTCTGGCATCAATGGGAGAAGAGGCCTTTGGTTCAGGGAGGACACATTTTTCCAATATAGAGGAAAGCCAAGGCAATGGAGTGGAGAGGTTGATTAGGAGCAAGTGCACCTTTGTGAAGACAAATGAAGGGGAAGGGGGAGGGGAATGGGAGCAGGGTGGGGGAAGGGATAACATTTCAAATGTAAATACAGAGAGTATCTAATAAAAAATTAGGGCAGTGGGAAAAACATGGCTTGTTGTTTTGTCTTTTATTAACTTGGTTCTTTGTAAAAGTAGAGAATGCTATTGACAGAAGATCACTGCTTTACATAGCCAAACTGTCTCTAACATTTGGAAAATCAAACTAGATGCTGAAAATCCCATATAAGGTTGATTTTGCTAGGTCTCACACCTAGCCTCATGGGTGGCCAGACTAAAGGGTTGACTTATATGTATGAAGAAAAAGCCAGTGTGTGTGTGTGGGGGGGGATTAGTATCACTAAGGTTTTCACTAACTGAGAACTGTGGCAAGCAAACAAGAGAATGTTTAATGGAGCCTAGAGGCCAAGGAATAAGGTTAGAAGCAACAGTGATATGTGGTAGAGAAGAGGACAGACAAAGGGCAGGACTCGACTTGTTTGCAATCACTCAAAGGACCTCTCTAGAGGAGCAATGACCTTTGTACTGACATCATCTTAGACTGAGCATAATTAAGGTTCTAAGTGAACCCTATAGTGTTCTAGGTACTAAAAAGGTATCCCTGGCTGTTCTGTAAGCATTTAATTCCTGGCTCCAGGTCACCAAGATGCCAATGTAAGGGACAGCTGCAAGAGACAGAGCAGTCCTAGGACTGAGAGTGCATTCAGGGGCACTGAGGAGCAGCTTTGAAGCTATCAAACAAAGACACTTTATTTAAACCCAAAGATATGAGGTAGAATGTGGATGTCAGAAGATGAAAAGACACTGATTAATGAGTTCAATCTAGCAGGTAGTGAAGCTCCCTGTTAATAAGATAGTAGTTAAGAGCCTAGCCTGGCCCCTACCCAGCATAAAAGTATAGCCTCCTCCTTAGGCTTAGAGAACATTCACAGGACATGTGAACTTTATACTTGGCTTAGCCAATGATGCTCTCATAAATGACCAATCCCAATAAAGATTACATCAGTCTCCTTCATACTACTCATAAAAGTTCAGCAAGCAGGGCATCATGAGACATAGGCACATTTCTAATATCAAATTTCTCATTAATTAGGTTTTGGTTTAGAATGTCTGATTTGCATATTAATTGTGTTATTTCACCTTTTTGTTTATTAATATTTTATTCAAATTTACTGAATATTATCTGCATTTACACTTCAAAAATTATACTCTTCCCCCCCCACTACTCTCAGTCCTCCATCTTAACTTGCTTTCATGAAGGTGCTCCCTCTCCTAATTACCCTCTTGATCTCAGTGCCTTGGCAGGTTGATGATGTTATTTTTCCTATGAGGTTGCAAACCTTTCAGCTCTTTCTGTCCTTTCTCTAGCTTTTTAATTGGTGTCCCTGTGTACAGTCTGATGGGTAGCTGCAAGGAACCCATCTATATATATGACTCTGGAAGAATCTCTCAGGAGACATCCATTTCTGTTTCTAGTCAGTAAACACTTCTTGGCACCAGCAATACTGCATGGGTTTGCTGGGTGCATATGGGTGGTTCTCTCAGTAGGTAAATCTCAGTAGATGTTTTCTTCAATTCCTGCTCCTCTATTTGATCTTGTTTTTCATCCCTTGACTATTTTATTCTCCATTCTAAGAAGGACTGATGCATCCACATTCTGGGACTTCTTCTTTTTGAGTTTCATAATTTTTGTGGATAATTTCTTGGGTATTCTGAGCTTTTTGGGCTAGCTTCTGCTTAGGAGAGAGTACATAAGATAAGTGCTCTTTTGTGACAGGATTACATCACTGAGGACAATAGCTTCAAGATCCATATATTTGTCTAGAATTTCTTGAACTTATTGTTTTAAACAGTTGAGATGTAATCTATTGTATACTAAAATTTTTGTATTCAACGTCTGTTAAAAGATATCTGGGATTTTTCAACTTCTCGTTAGTATACTTAAGGCTGCTATGAACATATTTGAGCATGCATCCTTGTTAGATGTTGAAGCTACTTTTGGGTATATGCCCAAAAGTAGTATAGCTGGGTACTTGGGTAGTACTATGTACAACTTTATGAGGAACAGCTAGACTCATTTGTAGAGTGGTTGTACCAATTTAGAAACCCACTAACATCGGAAATGAGTTCCACTTTCTCCACATTCTCACCAGCATCTGTTGTCACCTGAGGTTTTTATATTTTAGCCAGTCTGGTGTATGTGATGTGGAATCTTAGGATTGTGTTGATTTGCATTTACCTGATAACTAGGGATGTTTAGCATTTCTTTAGTTGCTTCTCACCAATTCAATATTTTCAGTTGATAAGTCCCTATTTAGCTCTGTACTCCTAATTTCAATAGAATTATTTGATTCTCTTGAGTGTAACTTCTTGAGTACTTTGTATATATTTGGTACTAGCCTTCCTAGCCAAATTTTGGTGATTTCAAGGCCCTCCAGATCAGTATTTTTTGTATGTTATGAAGAACTTTATGGCCAACCCACCAAAATGTTGTCTTAGGGAAGTGCTTGTGATCCTCAAAACAGAAATGAGCAAATATAATACAACTCACTGCAGCGTCTTTTTACCATTCTAGCAAGCCTTGGTCCCTCCACTGCCACAGTGCACCACCACCCTGTGGGAAGATTTTGATGGTGTTTGGTCCTGAATGTCTATCAGGGCAAAGCTGTATAGTAAGCAAAAAAAAGGGATTATGTGTGCAAGCACCTAATTGGAAAGTAACTGTGGCCTTTAATATACTTCAATGGTATTGGGATGATACCAATCAAAATGGGTCATAACATTAACTTGATTCCTGCTCTCCTACTCCTTAAGCAGGGGGCAGGCTTATAACCTGGGGCTACAGTTTTGATTTGTGAATAACCTGGAAGCAGTGGTCTTATTGAGAGTGTAATACTTTAAATGCTGGTGGTGATGAGAATTAGCCTAGAGACTATAGCTATGTAACACCCTCTTAGTTTATCTGAAATTAAATTACATCAGGTTCACTAAAATGGACTCTGAAATTGAAAATTTTGGCATCTCAATTCAAAGTCTCAAATAAGCACACCTGAATAAGAGGACTGAAGTGAGGTAAGGAATCGGTCAGATCTGGTAAGGATGGATTGTCATTCTTCTGGCAATCATGGCCAACCAATGGATGGTAACACTTCTAAAAAATCTTTTATCGTGGAGGATTGATTTAGCTTTTCGGTGTTTTTAGTTTTCCATAGGGAGAATTGTTCCTTTAAGATCTTTAAGAATTCAGTTGGGATTTAATGGGTTTTGCATTGAATCAGTAGAATGTTGTGGGTAAGACAGCATTTTGTACTGCTTTAATCCTCTGAATGCAGGAGCATATGTGACCTGTGCATCTTCTAGTGGCTTCTTCAATTTATTTCTTCAGATAGTTGACTTTTTCATACAGGTAGTTTGCTTGCTCAGATAGTTACACCTATAAATATAGAGCTTTGCTCTTTGGTAAGGTATTGTTTCATCATTTTCTTCTTAGCCTATTTATTTTTTATGATAAGAAGGGCCTTTGAATTATTTGAATTAAGTTTTTTTCTAGACACATTGTTGAAGATCTTTATCATCTGCAGCAGTTCTGTGGTTAGAAATTCTAGGATCAGTTCCCAGAGATAAAGGACTGGTGAAAAGGAGATCTGAGTTTCCAGGGGGCAGAGAGATCTCTGCCAAGTGTGCCCGGAAAGCACGCCCCTGCTCTACCTGATCCAGGAACCCAGCATTCCCGCCCGGTGGCTTTGGGGCCAAGAACAGGGCTCTGACCATCTTCCTTCTGGACCAGCAGAGATCCAGGGACACAGACCTGTTACAAGAGAAAGGTGAGAACATATCACTGACAATGAGATGGCAAGAGGAAAGCAAAAGAACATATCCCAAGGAAACCAAGACAACCTGGCAACACCAGTACCAAGCTCTCCCATCACAGCAAACAGCAGAATTCCAAACACAAAAGAAGACGCAGAACTAAAATCATACCTCAAGATGATGATAGAGATCCTTAAACAAGAACAGGGAGAAAAGCAAAAAGTATCAGAAGCTTTTAAAGAGGAAACAAGAAAAACACTCAAAGAACTCAACGAACTAGAAGAAAACAGAACCAAAGAGATGAAGGAATGGAAGAAGGAATTTAAAACGGAAATTGACAATATAAACAAAACACTAAAAGAGATAATCCTAGAGGTAGAACACCTAAAAAAGAAATCAGGAGTCACAGATGCAAGCATTTCCAATAGACTACAAGAGATGAAAGAGAGAATCTCCGGGGCTGAAGACAACTTTGAAAACATAGACAAATTAGAAAAGATGCAAAAACCAAAATGCTTCTAACCCAAAATGTCCAGAAGGTCCAAGACACAATGAGAAGACCAAACGTAAGGATAATAAAAATAGAAGAAGGAGAAGAATATCAACTAAGAGGCACAGTAAATATCTTCAACAAAATTGTAGAAGAAAACTTCCCTACTCTTAAGAATGAGATGACCACGAGCATAAAAGAAGCCTTCAGAAATCCAAATACGTTGGACCAGAAAAGAAATTCCTCCTGACACATAATAGTCAAAACACCAAGTGCCCAAAGCAAAGAAAGAATACTAAAAGAAGTAAGGAAAAAAGATCAGGTAACATATAAAGGCAGACCAATCAGAATCACATCCGATTTCTCAACAGAGACTATGAAAGCTAGAAGAGCCTGGAATGACATCTTGCAGACCCTAAGAGAGCACAAGTGCCAACCCAAGCTGATATACCCAGCAAAACTATCAATCACCATAGATGGAGAGATAAAGATATTTCAAGACAAATCTAAATTTACACAATATCTGACTACAAACCCAGCACTACAACAAATTATAGGTGGAAAACCCAAAAATGAGGGGAACTACATCCTAGTAAAAACCAGAAAACCCCTAAGCAAGAAAACCAAAAGAAGAAAGAGACACAGACACAACTCTTACTACAAAAGCAATAATAGCAGGAAACAGAAACCACTATTCCTTGGTATCTATTAACATAAATGGTCTCAACTCCCCAATAAAGAGACATAGGCTATCAGTCTGGATACATAAAAAAAAATCCAGCATTTTGCTGCATATAGGAAACTCATCTCAGAGACAAAGACAGACTCTATCTCAGAATAAAAGTTGGGAAAAAAACTTCCAAGCATGCAGCCCCAAGAAGCAATCTGGAGTGGCTATTCTAATATCAAATAAAGTAAATTTCCAACAAAAAAAATATCAAAAAGATAAAGAAGGACACTTTTTACTCATTAAATGGAAAATATGTCAAGAGGAACTCTCAATCCTTAGCATATATATTCCAAATACAAAAGCACCCACATTCATACAAGAAACCATAATAAAGCTCAAAAAATACATTTCACCCCACACAATAATAGTGGGAGACTTTAATACCCCACTCTCTCCAGTGGACAGATCATGGAAACAGTAACTGAACAAGGACACTCTAAAACTAGCAGAGACTATGAACCAACTGGAATTAATAGATATCTACAGAACATATCATCCTAAAGTAAAAGAATACACCTTCTTCTCAGTACCCCATGGCACCTTCTCGAAAATTGACCACATAATTGGACACAGAATGAGCCTCAATCCATATAAGAAGATAGAAATACTCCCATGCATCCTCTCAGATCACCGTGGTCTAAGGCTGGTCTTTAACAACAACAAAGACAACAAAAAGTCCACATACACATGGAAACTAAACAATGCTCTGTTAAAATATAGCAGGGTCAAAGAAGAAATAAAGAAAGAAATTAAGGATTTTTTAGAATCAATGAAAACGAAAACACAACATACCCAAATCTATGGAATGCAATGAAAGCAGTACTGAGAGGAAAACTCATAGCCCTGAGTGCTTCCAAAAAGAAACTGGAGAGAGCACACATCAGCAACTTGACAGCACAGCTGAAAATTCTAGAAGAAAAAGAAGAAGATACACGCAAGAGGAGTAGATGGCAAGCAATAATCAAACTTTGGGCAGAAATAGACCAAATAGAAATAAAAAGAACCATTGAAAGAATCAACAAAACTAAGAGCTGGTTCTTTGAATAAATCAAGAAAATTGATAAACCCCTTGCCAGACTAATTAGAGGGCAAAGAGAGAGTATCCAAATTAACAAAATCAGAAAGGAAAGTGGAGACATATCAACTGAAACTGGGGAAATTCAAAAAATCATCAGATCCTACTACAAAAGCCTATACTCCACAAAATTGGAGAATCTGGAGGAAATGGATAAATTCCTAGACAGATACAAGATCCTAAAATTAAACCAGGACCAGGTAAACCATCTAAATAATCCCATAACACATAAAAAGATAAAAGAAGTCATCAAAAGCCTCCCAACCAAAAAAAAAAAAAAAAAAAAAAAAAAAAAAAAAAAAAAAAACCAAAGTCCAGATGGGTTACATGCAGAATTTCATTAGACATTTATTGTAGACATAACACCAATACTCTCCAAACTATTCCACAAGATAGAATCAGATGGAAAAATACCTAACTCAATTTTAGAGGCTACAATAACCATCTTACCTAAACCACACAAAGACCCTAAAACTAAAGAGTACTTCAGACCTATCTCACTTATGAACATTGACGCAAAAATACTCAACAAAATCCTTGAAAACTGAATCTAAGAATATATCAAAACGATCATTCACCATGACCAAGTAGGTTTTAGCCCTGAGATGAAGGGATGGTTTAATATAAGGAAATCCATCATTGTAATCCAACATATAAAAAAACTCAGAGAACAAAATCACATGGTCATCTCACTAGATGCTGACAAAGCATTTGACAAAATTCAACACCCCTTCATGTTAAAAGTCTTGGAAAGAACAGGAATCCAAGGTCCATACTTAAACATAATATAAGCAATATACAGCAAACCAGCAGCCAGCATCAAACTTAACGGTGGGAAACTTGAAGCAATTTCACTAAAATCAGGGAATTGACAAGGCTGCTCAATCTCCCCCTACCTATTTAACACAGTCTGGAATCCTGATTGGAGCAATTAGACAGCCAAAGGAGATCAAGGGGATATAAATCGGAAATGGAGAAGGAAAAACCTCACTCTTTGCAGAGGACATGATAGTGTACTTAAGTGACCCCACGAATTCCACCAGAGAACTCCTAGAGCTGATAAACAAGTTCAGCAAAGTGGCTGGATATAAAATTAACACAAACCAATCAGTAGCCTTCTTCTACTCAAAGGACAAACATGTGAAGAAAAAAATTAGGGAAATGATACCCTTCACAATAGTCATAAACAATATAAAATACATTGGTGTGACTCTAACTAAGCAAGTGAAGGACCTGTAGGACAACAACTTTAAACCTCTAAAAAAGGAAATTGTGGAAGATCTCAGAAAATGGAAAGATCTCCCATGCTAATGGATTGGAAAAATCAACATTTAAAAAATGGCCATCCTTCGAAAAGCAATCTAGAGATTCAATGCAATCCCCATCAAAATTCCAACCCAGTTCTTCATAGAGTTGAAAAGATCAATGTGCAATTTCATCTGGAATAACAAAAGACATAGTAGAATAGCAAAATCCATCCTCAACAACAAGAAAACATCTGCGGGAATCACTATCCCTGACCTCAAGCTATATTACAATGCAATTGTGCTCAAAACTGCATGGTACTTGTACAGAAATAGGCACGAGGATAAATGGAATAGAATAGAAGAACCAGAAATGTGCCCTCACGTATATGGTAACCTGATTTTTGACAAAGGAGATGTAAACATTCAATGGAAAAAGGACAGCCTATTCAACAAATGGTGTTGGTCCAACTGGCACTCAGCAGGCAGAAGAATGAAAATAGACCCTTTCTTATCTCCTTGTTCAAAGATCAAGTGAAAATGGAACAAATATCTCCACATTAAACAAGATACACTGAAACTATTAAATGAGAAAGTAGGGAACACCTTAGAACACATAGGCTCAGGAGAAAATTTTCTTAACAAAATGTGAATGGCTCAAGCTCTAAGGTCAAAGATTAACAAATAGGACTTAATGAGATTGCAAAGTTTCTGTAAGGCTAAGGACATTGTCAAGAAAACAAAACGGCAGTCAACAGAATGGGAAAAGATCTTTACCAGCTCCACATCAGATAGAGGCCTAATATCCAAGGTATACAAAGAACTCAAAAAGCTAGACACCAGAGAAACAAACAACCCTATTAAAAATGGGGTACAGAGCTAAACAAAACGTTCTCATTTGAGGAATATGGAATGGCTGGGAAACATCTAAAGAAGTGCTCAACATCCTTAGCCATCAGGGAAATGCAAATCAAAACAACCCTGAGAGTCCACCTCACACCAGTCAGAATGGCCAAGATCCAAAACTCAGATGACAGCAGATGCTGGCGAGGTTGTAGAGAAAGAGGAACACTTCTCCACTGTTGGTGGGGTTTTAAACTGATACAACCACTCTGGAAATCAGTCTGGCGATTCCTCAGAAAATTGGACATAGTACTACCTGAAGATCCAGCTATTCCACTTTTGGGCATATAACCCAGAGACACTCCAATATACAACAAAGATACAAGCACCACAATGTTCATAGCAGCTCTATTTAGAGTAGCCAGAAGCTGGAAAGGTCCCAGATGTCCATTTGCATCTAGAGAATATCTTGCTGAGTGAGATAACCCAGTCACAAAAGAACAGACATAATATGCAGTCACTGATAGTGGGATGCTAACCCCAGAGGCTGGGACTGCCCCAAAAACAACTCACAGACTGTTTAAATTTCAAGAAAAAAAGAAAAGAAAACAAACAAACAAACAAAAAAAACCCATTATGCTCAATCCTTACACACCGAGAAACTGTTGACTTATTCCGGGTTACATCCTGTTTTACATGTACTTTTTGCTCATTGTAACTAGTAAGACCTTAATGCATAGTATCAAACCTTAAAAAAAAAGAAAAAGAAAAAAAAGCCAAGCACTGATAAAAATGTATTTGTATACATTTATGCAAAAATGTTTAAAATTTTTTCTTTAATCTTTGTTTTTTAAAATAAAGTTTAAAAGAAAAAGAAAAACAATAAAAAGAAATTCTAGGGTTTTTATTTATACTAAACTATCATCTGTGAATAGATATACTGTGTCTTCTTCCTTTCCAACTGTTACACCTTAATCACTTTATTTCTTTTATAGATCTAGCTAGAATACAAAATTCTATATTGGATTGATAGGGAGATAGTACACTGTCTTTTCTCGTCCCTGGTTTTTGTGGAATGGTTTTACCTTTCTCTCCATTTAATTTTATGTTGGTTATCAGATTTCTGTATATTTGATTTATTGTGGTTGTGTATGTTCAAAATATCTGGTATCTGACTGGTACTACTGTCTGTGTGATTTCTGGCTTTTTCTGAAACCCAAGATCATTTACAGCCATCAAAGACAATGACTACCACATGAATGACACATTTCTGTTGCAAAGAAGATGCTCTTGGGTTGTCTTATGGCCTGAGGGTAACAATGACCACAGCACAAATCTCAAAAATTGCTCTTTGGTGGGAACACCCAAGTCATCATAGCACCATAAAGGAGCAGGGTTCTCTCACATATTCAGTCAGCTCAAGTCAGCTGTGTGCTTCAAGAGGTCCCTCAGCACAGGAACAGAGATATTATTGTCATAGAAGCTGACCTTGGTGAGCTCAGAACAGTGGCAGATGGCCGGTATCAGGAGAGTAAGTTGAGAGTCATTCATCCTACAAGCCTTTAAGCCCAGGGACTGCAAAGAGTCTTCCACATTTTCTTGGAGAACTCAGAGAGGCACAATATCTAAACACAATAAGACTATTCCTCTCATGTTCAGATACTTTAGCTGACAGATCCTTGGAGAAAAAGAAAAGGAATCCAAGTCTGACTGTGAAATTTGGTACTGTGTGATAGAGAAGGTCTCCAAGGGCATCATCAGGGACTCGAGAAAAGCAGCGGGTGAGTTCTAGCAAATGGTGATGGAGAGTGGAAATAATAAAATTAGGTAGTTGCCACAATAGAAATTTGACCAGATATTCAAGGATATTATCTTAGGTATGATGTATGTATTGTACCATGCTGAGACAAGTCAGTCCTATAGTTCATCTCCTGGCATCCATCTAAAGCAGAAAATACATTAAATCAAGATCTCTGCACAATTACTTTTATCATATACAGACTCAAAGTTTCCTCCCTTGTTTCATGTTCTCAAACCTGCTGGGTTTCAAACATTTTTTCCATAACAAATCAGGTGCAGACTGTAGAATGCTATCACTGACCTAAGCACAACTGCTGGCCTAACTGCTGTGTGGGTGAGTCCTGAGGCTCCTAACTAAATTCTCCCTCCTTTCCTTTTGTATTGATTGGGTTGCCATGATACCAAGAATTACATCCTATTTTGCCCTACTCCTTAACTCAAGTCAGCTGCTTAATAAATGGCCATTTGAGACCTTAATTCACGCTACTTATACCTTCTGCATTCTAATGTCTCCCTCATGGTCAATGAGTCCGTAAAATAAAATGGAAATGTTTACTCTGGGAGCTCACCTAGTTCACCATCTTTACCTGAACACCTGCTTTATGGCTTAGAAAGCACATGCCATTGTTGGAGAGATGCTGAAGTCCCTAGAGATGGGAAAACTGGGAAATAAACTCATTGACATACATTTGTTCTCTAGCATATGTGTTCCAGCCATTCATAAATGTTTCCATGGAGGTGCATGCCATGAAAAATATATGAAGTTTCCTCATCTGCCAGAAGAAAGGAGTAAAATGTGACACTGTGTACTCAGTCAATGTCATGTTGAGTTCCAAATCCTCTATGTGCTTTGGATAGAAAACCTCCAAAATTTTTTTCATACCATAAACAGGCAGAGCCTAGATCTTCATCTCCACACAGCAGAAATGTATGAAGTCTTTTCTCTGCTGAGCCCACTGCAATAAGCATGCTTCTTCCTCATTCAGATGGTAATAATTGATTTTCTTTTTATGCTCTTGAGATTCTTGATTTGGATTATATTCCTAGACAACTGCCTTGTTCATAGCTAGAGATAATTTAGAATTCTATCACACAGGGATCCTCTTGTCTATGGCTTCATTCCGAAGGATCACCAGGTGGAAAAAGTCACATGATTGTTTTTTTTTTTTTTTTTTTTCATTTGTGAGCAGCATGTTTTAGAGGGAAAATCACCTGGGGGCCATAACCTGTTCTTGTAAATACATCCACAAACCATCAATTGGCATGGTAAATGGACATGACAAATCCCTTTGTAGAGAGCTTTTGGGGACCTCCTTGTAGGAATACAGCAGGAATTCAGAATTGGGCTAGGACAGTGAAGTAGGTTCAGATAAGAACTTTTTGGGGGAGGGGAGGCTATTACAAAGCTCAAGGAAAACTAGGCAGAGAGATTTGTGGCACTCCTTTTATGTTGGTCTTCCTGATATATCCGTAAAACATTAATCAGGAGACTTAGCTTATTTTCCTTGTTTATTTCTTGTCCTAAAACTGACTTTATTCTTTGCAAGTATGTAAAATGGTATGTAAGCAGTCTGGAGAAAATTAAATTCCCTTCAGCCTTGCACTGTCTGAAGTCATGTTATAGTGTTGTCTAATTGTCTTTATCTTTTCAATCTTCATTCTCTTCCTTGAGACCCTGTTGACTGACTGAGCAGGATTCTTTCCAGTTTACACAATCACTTGACTCTTCTGGAATAAAGAGATGAACTTGATGCTTTGACAATCATCTAATATGACAACACTCAGAAGGCTGATGCAGGAGGATGGCCTGTATACACTCAAAGCTCCCCTCAAGGTCATACCCTCTCACATCCCATTCCCCATATCTCTTTTCTTTCTCATCTAAGTGAGTGGATTCTCTGGCTATCCCTCACCCTAGTACTTTAAGTATTTTTCAATCTGGGCATATCCTCTCTCACTGAGTTCAGACAAAGCAGCCCAGCTAGAACAACACATCCCACAAAGAGGCAATAACTTTTGAAGTTAGGGGATCCACATCATGACCATGATCCTCATCTCCTACATCTGAGTGGGGGACCTAGGTCCAACCAATGTATGATCTTTAGGTGGTGGTTCCATCTCTGAGAACCTCAAGTGTCCATGGAAATTGACTCTGTTAGACTTACTATAGGGACCTTACCCCTTTCTTTGCTCATCTGTTATTGCTATCAATTTTGAGTTTTTATTACACTCTTGTGAGTGTGATCCTGTGCTGCATCTCTATGTATTTTTTTTTTGTATTTTCTTTGTCTCTTTTCCATCTATTTTTTTATTTTGTCATATTCCAATATGTTTCTTTTTGTTCTATTTCATATGATCCTTTGTTAGCTTTCATTTCTCTGTTTGTTTAATTGATTGTTTGTTTCGTAAGACATGACTTCTCTGTTTATTTGTTTGACCATGAACTCACTTTGTAAATAATACTGGACCAGCTCATAGAGATCTACCTGCCTCTTCCTCTTAAGTCCTAGGACTAAAGAAATGTCCCACTACATTTTTAGCTGCCTATTTGTTGTTTAGGAGAGAACAAAAGGGTGTTGATATAGTTGGAAAAGGAGGTGGTGAGAATGTCAGAGAAACTGGGTGTGGAAAAGATGTAATCACTGCATACTCTTATGGAAAAAAATCTATTTTCAATAAACAAAAAACACAAAGAAGGGCAAGGTTGGGAAATTATTAGGCAGTTAAGAGCACAAAGGTCATTTGCCAGCATCCACAAACAAGCTCCCAAAGGTCTATAACCCCATTTTATAGCATAACTTCTGATGCCCATTAGACATAAACAGTACTCCATGGTTCAAAGATTAAAAAATAAAATAAATAAGTTAAATATTATATAAATATGCATTTGAGTTTTTATATGATTTATTATCATTTATTTTACATGCACTAGAATGTTACCTGAATGTATATTTCAGTGAAGGTGTTGGGTCCCATGGCACTGGAAGTACAGACAGTTGTGATCATCCTATGTTTTATGGGAATGAACCCAATTTCACTGGAAGTATAGCCGATGCTAATGACTGATTAAACTTCTTTCCTGCGCTTGTCCTATGAATCTTAAGAAGAAAAGCAGAAAGAATCATCTTGGCACATTGTCTACAGATGGTACACCACCAAGAATGAGAGCAAGTCAGGGTTAAGGCTCATACTACACATGGAGGCAGAAACAGGACCATATCTAGTTTGAGTCTAGCCTGGGTTGTAGACTGGAAGGGTTTCACTTAGCCAACTGTAAATAATAGGTACTGGGGTTAAGCACAAGAGAGGATCTCAATATGTAGATGTGAAAAGTGCCAGAGTACAAGAGGAGAAGCTCTGAATGTCAGAGCTCTGGCATCTCAGATTGTGGGAGAACAAGCAAAGTAGGCAAGGCCTGTGGCTCATTAAAGTCAGTTAGAGTATCTGCAGGTGACTGGTTGAGATTGAGAATGCCCAGCTTAATTTGAGAGTTAATATTATTCTGCACAGACAACATTGAAGCAACTCCCCAGAAAATTTGTCCTCAGTTCCAGTACTGGCTGCAAATTTAGAGAAGTCTGTGGTGGTGGTGTCAGAGATGGCAATGGTGGTGATAATAGCAGCAGTGATGCCAAAGTCTCTTTTGTGTCGGTAGAGCACAATAAGAAGCAGCCATTATCCTCCAGGGCTACAGGGATCAAACCAGGAACTCAAACAACCTGAGCAAAATCCTCCCTCTCCCAACAGTTGGTCAACAGGGAATTCCTAGAACAATTGAGAATCTCCTCCCCAGATGATGCCTCTGTCTCATTGCATACCAAGAAGAGAAAGTGGTGCCAATTTGCATGGTGAAGACAGCATGTTAAAATTGCTACTCCTTAACTGAATAAAAGTGTACAGATTCCTTAGCTGACTCTGATGGATTCCAAGAAGCAGTACCATTATAGGTTATGCCTCACTTAAGCAGAAATGGAGCAGCAACTAAGCAAGTATGAGGCCATGGAAAAGTGCTAGGTGCATCTCAGAAGTCACAAGGTTGCTCAGGTGGAAAGCACCTAATGAGGAACCAATAAGCAACAGCTGAATTATGGGAAGTCCCAGCCCCCAAATGGGGCAGAAAGCAGCTTTGAAGGGCATAAACAGGTTTGCACCACCGCAGGTGAAAAGGCTTAGCGAGGGAAGAAAGGGAGGCCCAAAGTTATAGTATCTAACATGATCATTTTGTGCTTAGAATACTACAAAGGGCAGAGCTGGATAAGTGAATGAATCCCTTTAGAGAAGTCCAGAATATCATGTGTGGATCCCAGACATTGGGACAAGAAGTTGTAATGTTGAAGTTGCCTTGGAGGCCCAAAGATATTCAGGAAGCCAGAGCTGTGAAATTTCTACTAAGGGAATCGGCTAACAATGAGTGGAAACTTGGCAGGAGAAAGAAATTTGTTGCAGTTAACAAAGGTGAAAAATGGAGTTAGAGATCTAAAGACCACATTGACATCCAACATAGAGGTATTCATTTGAGACCACTATAGACTATGAGGACTTTGGAAGTCATTTTGAACAACTGAATGTATTTAGTATTATGCTATGTTTAGATATAGCTCCTATAGACTCATGTTTTTGAACAAGCCAATGTGGGCCATGGAGTAGAATGTGATTATTTATATATGCTTGGCCCAGGGAATGGCAGTGTGTGGAGTTATGGCCTCGTTAAGTAGATGTGTCACTGTAGGCATGGACTTTAAGACTTCACTCCTCACTGCCAGGAAGTCAGTCTTCTGCTAGCAGCCTTCAGAAGAAGATGTAGAATTCTCATATTCTATACTATGCCTGCAAGGATGCTTCCATGTTTCTGCCTTGATGATAATAGATTGAACCTCTAAACCTGTAAGCCAGCCCAATTAAATGTTATTCTTCTAAGGGTTGCCTAGGTCATTTATATCTGTTCAAAACAATAAAATCAAAACTAAGACATGGAACCCAATGGAGGAGTTAAAGAAATGAATCAAGGTGCCCAAAGGATTTGCAACACTGTTTTGGTTTGTATAAGCTTGGCCTAGGTAGCAGCACTATTAGAAGGTGTGGTCTTGTTGGAGGAGTGTGTCACTTTGAGGTGGTGCGTGGAGACACTCCTACTAGCTGCCTGAGGATGCTTGGTCTGTTCCTGGCTTCTTTTGTTTGAGAATGTAGAACTCTCAGCTTCTGCTGTATCATGCCTGCCTGGATGCTGCCATGTTTTTATCTTGATGAAAATGGACTGCACCTCTGAACCTGTAAGCCAATCACAGTTAAATGTTGTTATTTATAAGACTCGCCTGGGTTATGGTGTCTGTTCACAGAAAATAAAACCATAACCAAGACAGAATTTTGTAAGTGGATTTCCAGACACTGGATGGATAGAGGTTGATTTTGCTTTCACTGTGACTTTGTCCTGATATCTTTCCCTCTTGAAGAAAGAAGAAGAGCCCACAGTTTAGAGACTTTGAATTGTAAAAAGACCTTGATTTTTAAAAGAGACAGAATATTTTAAAGGTATTTCAGTGTTAAAATGTAAGAATTGGCAAAGGCTGTGGGACTCTTAAACCTATCAAGGTCTTTGGAATGTACAAGAAAGTAAGGGTGGAAGCTAAATATTGATTTGCTTGCATGTCAAGTTGACAAGGTGCTGGTCAATTGTACTGGCTGGTTTTGTGTCAAATTGACACAAGCTGGAGTTATCACAGTTGAGGAAATATCTCCATGAGATCCAGCTGTAAGGCAAATTCTCAAGTAGTGATCAACACGGGGAGGGCCCAATCCATTGTGGGTAGTCACATCCCTGGGCTGGTAGACCTGGGTTCTAATAAAAGTGGGCTGAGCAAGCCATGGGAAGCAAGCCAGTAAGTAACATCACTCCATCAGCTCCTGCTTCCTGACCTGCTTGAGTTCTAGTCCTGACTTCCTCTGGTGATGAACAGCGATATGGAAGTGTAAACTGAATAAACCCTTTCCTCTCGAACTTGCTTCTTGGTCTTGATATTTTGTGCAGGAATAGAAACCCTGACTTAACCAATAGGGGAAAGCTGGGTCAGTGAGATGCCAGTGAGTGGGTGGTATAGTACTCTCATAGAAGCAGAAGCAAGGGAGAGTGGGGATGAGATGGGACGCTTGCAGAGGAGAATTGGGTAAGAGGTATAACTTTTGAACTTTAAATACATAAAATAACCAATAACAAAACCAAAAACATAAATATTAGCATATTTTACGAATATCATTCAACTATTATTAGTAGTAATTTCCGATTCTCTATGTAGTTAGCACTTTAGAAATTATTTTATTCATTTACATTGCTCCCCTCCCAGTCTATGCTCACAGAGATATTCACACCGTTACCCCTCCTTTTATCATCTGAGATCTTGATCTTCCCACACCACACAATGCCATTACCTCACCACCACAACATCTCCACCAAACCTCCCATCACCTAGGCCAACAGCATTCTTTTTCCATGGAACACCAACTTTCAACAGGATTAGATATACCTTTTCCCACTGAGGCCAGAAAAATTTGTTCCAATATACATGTGCTGGGGTCACCAATTGGATGCCCTCACTACTTAGGTTGTCCATCAACAATAACAAAATTAACATTTTCTTAATGTCTGATTTCAAAAAACTTTTCCTACTTTAATTTTTGTAAAATTATTAAGGATTAAATAAACTTTCTCATAATAATGTGGTTATTTTAATAAGTAAATGATTATTAGACAATTTATAGAGACATGTAAAGCATTTTGTATACTCTCACTTTATGACATGGGCTATCATATATGTTTCTCAATAATTCTATTTTTAATATTTTATGTTCTTTTACTAAGCGTAATTTCCAAATATTATTTTGTATGCTATGAAACATAAGTTAGTACTCAAGCAATAGAAGTGGGATCTTGGGCTATGGGTATCACTCAAAATCTGTTAATGATATTTTTGGGTAATAAAAGGTATTAATAGAGAAGATAGATGAAATATGTTAATGTATTATTTGATTCTTAAAATTATAAATATGATTAAGATAATTGACACATAAAAGAAATTTCAAATAATAAAACATTATAAGAAGAATAATTTATGGATTTCATAAATGGTTCAAGATAGGTTTTTTGTTTCCTTGATTTTTTTTTATGTTGCTGTGGAAACAGAACTCCCAGATTATTGTATAACACTCCTATTCTTGATGCCTATAATCTAGTTCATGCATCGCTTTCAGAAATAAAACCTCATGGATTTACACAAATATAAAAATTATCATATCAGAGTTTTCTGTTTATTATTTGAAATTGTATTCGACTCTAACTATCTCTAAATTCCCAAGCTTACTTCAGGAAAGGCAGCGTTTACACAGAAATTTGCCATGTCTTGTAGTACAAACTTTACTGCAAATGAATAGAAAATTTTATGATTTGAACAATGGTGGTTTTAGTATGCTTGGTTCAGGGAGTGGTAGTACTACAAGGTATGGTCTTGTTAGAGTAAGTGTGGCCTATTGGAGGAATTGTGTCACTATGGGGTTTGAGGCTGCCAATGAGACCCTCCCTCTTCCTAACCACATGGGAGCCAGTCTTTTCTTAGTGGATATCAGATGAAGATGCAGAACACTCAGCTCAGCCTCTACCATGCATTCCTGGATGTTGCCATGCTATCTCCTTGACAGTAATGGTCTGAACCTCTGAACATTTAGTCCAGTCCCAAAGTTAATGCTGTCTTTATAACTGTTTCCTTTTTAATGCTGTCTTTTCACAGCAGTAAAATCTTAACAAAGACAGAACTTGGTGTTAGAAACTGTGGTATTATTGTGATAGGACTGACCATCATTTTGGTTAGAGGAATGTGGTCCTAAAATATCCCAAATGTGATCCTTCCATGTAGGTGAACCTGGATCAGATTGGTCACCTCAGATGATGACCTGTGTATTCAGTTTCTCTCAGACTCAACAGAAACAAATGCAAAGATATTGGATCAGTTTGGTTTTTTTGTGAATGTGATACCAGAAAACATTTATACACACCCACATGTATAAACACACATACACACACATACACTCACTCACACATGGCAAGGACTAAGATATATGACAAAAAATTATGGCACAAACAGCAAAGGTTGTTTACATTTATGGTAAAATGAACTCTACTGTAGAAGTCAGTGTTAGAAGATGGGGATATTTATGTGCACAGAGAATCTGGATCACAAATGCAAAATGAGATGTGATCAACGAAAGAGATTTAAGCCTTGGCTTCTTTCATGGGATCTGTCTTTTTTGCACACCACAATAGAGAAATTGGTATATATAACAATATTATATGAAGGAGGCTTTGTGGGCCTCCATTTGTTGTACCTGCACCACTAACAGCAACTCTGAACTGGGCGAAGGCCTAAGGGTTTGAAAGAAAGACACAAGTCCATTATCTGTGTTACCAGAAAGTTTACTCCATATTGAACTGCTGTCTCTCAGGACACCTTGCAGTCACAGTCACATAGACAGTGGTCCCAGTATTATACACCCAGATAATTACAGGGGAGGAATGTAAGTTCTCACCTGCTGGGTGTAAGAGTCACCCCCTAGGGTGGTAGTCTGTAATTATCTTTTAGCAACTGGGAACAGGAAGGTCAGGTGTGGAGTGGCTTGTGACTAGGCCAAATACCATAAAAAAAGGGGGGCTTCTATCCCAAGGGGATGAGGAGAGTTGGGGTGATTATTGAAACATCTCCCCCAATATTATTTTTTTAAATTAGAGAACTGGCTTAGACCTCAACACTTGTACTTACCTGTCTTGGAAATATCCTCATGGGCCCCCGTGGATTTTTGGTCTTAGGTTGAGCAGCACCCAGTAGGTTTTCTCGTCATTGGTCACCTAATTTATACATGCTCTACCATTCTTGGGCTATAGGGTTGCTTACTGCTAGTCTGCCAGCTGACAGCTTGGTTCCAGGCTTGTCCTGCCTGAGGGATATTAGAGAGGATACTCACCCAAAGTGCACTAAGGGGTGCGCATTCAAAGCTAATACTATCTCAGTTTTAGTAGTCTCAGAAACCACACGGAATTGTTCCTATTAACAGTGTGGAGTTAATTCAAAATTAATATTCCTAATTGAATGTATATCCAAGTTAATGAAAGATTATAGATTAACCTAAGTTGAGAGGGCCTCAGCCACTTTTCCTAAAAATTCCACGGGGCAGCTATGGCAATAAGGTGGGGAGAAGAGGATCACAGCTACAAAGATTGCTGCTGAAACAGCACTAATAGGGCTGCAGCCAAAATTTTCTTGATTCTCTCTGGTACGTTCCATGGGCACAGGTATGGGTGCAGATTCTGGGGCTCTTGTCACCGCTGCACGTTTTAACTCCTCTAGTGGCTTCTCAACAGCTTCTCACACTGCCTTCACATACCGCCTTCACATCAGCTTCACACTGGCTTCACTCCAGCTTCTCACTTCGGCTTCACACTGGCTTCTAACCAGCTTCTCACACTGGCTTCACATACCGCCTTCACATCAGCTTCACAAAGGCTTCTTACACCGCCTTCTGACACTGGCTTCTCACACCGGCTTCACACACTGGCTTCACACACTGGCTTCATACACTGGCTTCACACACTGGCTTCACACACCTCCTTCATACACTGGCTTCACATCAGCTGCACACACTGGCTTCACACACTGGCTTCACACACTGGCTTCATATACTGCTGCCTACATAGGCTTCATACCTGTTGAGAACAAATGAAACCCTCCCCCTTGTTAATAACAATAGTGCTAATCTGCAGTTTTCAGAAAACATATACAGAACTCAGGGGCCCAGACAGGTGACTCAGAATCCTGAGGGAAAACACAAACAGAGGCCCGAGCACTATTCAAAACAAGGTCTGGTCCCCGCCACAATGCAATGTCCTTCCATTGCACCATTCCTTGCTGGACTGAGCATGCCCTCCAGTGTCTAGCAGCTGTAGAGCAGCCTTCAGAATTTACAGTTAAAAAAATTAGAATATATAAAATTAAGGATAGATGCACATGAGGGAAGATATGCTCCCCCTTTTTTGTTTTAGACAAATACATCTTTATGGTGCGGTGAGCACATTCAATGATTGATTGTCCTTGAGGATTATAAAAAATTCCAGTCTTATAAATTATAGCATAATATGAACAAAATTGTTTAAACCTTTTACTGGAATAGGCAGGACCATATTTTTTTTTAATCTTTTTGGGAGCATTGATATATGCAAAAGCTTGTAAGCAGTGATTTTTGACATCTTTTAATATTTTCTACTTTGTGCATATATATGTATATATATAATTCTTGAATGAGTATCAATTAAAACATACACAAATTATAAATTCCCAAAAGAAGGGACATGTGTGAGATCCATTTGCCAAATATCATTGGGATTCAGTCCCCTAGGAATGACTCCTAAATTAGGAGCAGAAATGAATTCTGCACACATGGGATATGTTTCTAGAACTTGTTCTTTTATAATTTTACAATGAAATCTTAAGGATCCTGCATTCAAATGAAATTTAGTATGCACCTGCATAGCCTTATCCACATTAGATTCTTTTATAGCCAATGCATAAGGGCAAGTGTATACATGTGCAAGACGATTCCCTCTCCATAGTGGTCTTGGAAGGGCAGTATGGGCTCTAATGTGCCCTACAAATATGGAAAACTTCTTTGGCAAATCATGGGATCAGAATTACTCTTAAGAACACAATTGTCCAGAGGCTATACACATTTAGTTGCTTCTCAAGTTAAAGTGATTACAACTAGACAGCCTGAAAAGGTGTTAATACTTAAATACATATTTTAATTCTCTAAAACCAGAAATATGAGGAATATTTATATGTCATAATGGGTTAGGTACAAGTCCTTGAGGGTTAACAACATCATGTAGTATAAGAAACTGAGGACATTCAGAACAAATCTTTACAATTTGACATGCACATTCTCTAGAAATTTCAAATTTTTGTCTCAGGCCATTACTATTTTGGTAGCTAAAGAGTAAAAGTTAGTCAAAGGACACTGATTCCTTGCCCTAGGGATTTCCTCTGCCGCTCCCAGGAAATCTCACTTTCTTGAGATTTGAGTTCCCAAAATACCACAGAAGGTCTGGATGACCTCTGTGGAATGTTCCAACGCCCTAGGTGTGCCTGGGGGTGTACTGATAAAAAAAATGTATGATTCTTTCCCTTATGAATTTCCTCATTCCCCCTGTCCTCCCCCTCCTTTGTGATTTTTGCCGTTATAAGCCTGTTACAAGTTCAGGCTGGGGTCGAACTCCTCTACCCCTGCGTGGTGTATGAGTCTCAACCCCAGCATGCTGGCCTGAGATCTCACTCTTTCACTTTCAATAAACTTCCTCATGCGATTGCAGCAAGTCTGGTCTCAGTGCATTGCTGGGTGTGCGCCTCTCCTGAGATTTGATTGAGGGTCTCCCTTCGGAGGTCTTTCAAGCTATAAATGAGATTATAATCTGCCTGTTATACAAATCTGCTGTGGCATTCATTGCCTTTTCTATGTGATCCAGGCAATCCAGTATCTCTTAAATACCCTATGAAATATGGTATAATACGCTCTCTTAAATTAAGTTGTATTTGCATAAACAATTGCAAAACTCAAGAATTAGCAATATCTAAAAACAGAACAAATTTAAGCAATTATAAACTATTAATTAATTATATATTGGTGCAGGCCTTTAGCTATATATATATATATATATATATATATATATATATATATATATGCTATCAGTATATAAATTCAGAGTTTAACTGATTTATTTTTAACATCTAAAAACAGTGGCTACAAGTATATAAATTTTATAATCTATGCTGCAGCAGGCAAATTCAAGATAATGAACTTGTGTGATTTAATTGTATATACTGCTTTTCCATAGATGAACCATCTATAAATACGGCAATTGCATTATCAATGGGCTGCATGCATAAATTTACAGGAAATAAAAAAGCATGCACAGAGGAAGGAACCTTAAGAACTTGTCTTTCAGATAATGATTTATCAATTTTGAATTTTGCCTGAAAAAGCCAAACATCAGTATCTAGCCATAACCAATTTAATTGCTGCTCAGAATAAGGAAAAAATATTTCATCAGGTTAAAACATTCTCCTTAAAGAAAAAAAAAAAAAAAAAAAAAAAAAAAAAAAAAAAAAAAAAAAAAAACCTATCATAAAATTCTGCATAAACATAGCAAAGAATGTTAAAACTGTATTTAAAAAGGAAATAAGATGAATTCACATTAATGGTTCCTTTTGCCAAAAGAACAAATACATATAGCCAACAGTTGATCAAATATAATATCTGCTGTTAACTAATTGTTTCCTCTATATTCACTGCAGAGACTCTCAGTTCACTGCCGAGGATTTGCATCTCTTAAGAACAGCAGAAAGAGGTTTGAGACATTCTATGGTGAGCTTAAGGGGAGGTTTTTGCCAGCTAACATCTGATGATTTTTGAAAATCACATTAAACAAGTAAATTAACTTTAGGAATCTCCTATGCCACAGTCTGACTAGGGAGTGGTTAGCTAACAAAGCATTTACAATAGTAAACACTGAGGATTTTAAGTTTCAGCTTCCTGCCATCCAGGCAGCAGCAAAAAAACAACAGACCATCAGCCATTCCCTGAGGCAAAGATATTCAGTGATACCCATTGTTTCAAGGGCTCTTTAAAACCTCAGACAAGCCAAAAGCAACCCCTTTGCAATCACGAGGATGCAACAGAATGGTATAAAAACAATCTTTTAAATCTACGGATAATTTTTGAAGCTGTAAATCAGGCCATAACCATAACTCTCTCCTAAGTTTCCTACTTTCATGCCACAAAGTGGCTGCAAGTTCATATATATTTATGCATCTTTTAATACCTCATTACTTTAAGTTGTATCCTTTAAGTCTGTTTTCTAGATGAAGAATTATTCAAATATTGTCCCAAGTTTGGGGTATCCACAGAAATCCCTTTCCTTATATATAGAAAACATGTGGCTCATGCCACTTGTTGCACTTTAGGATGACTCTGTCCAAGTTACTAGTTTTAAACAAACTTTTGTATCCAAAGTTACAAAATTTTAAACATACCCAATGCTTATAAGCCAATAATCTAAGACCAAGACATTCAGAGCACATTTATTCCAATTAAAACTAGTTAAGCAAACATGAACTGACCACACATCTTATATATTTAAACCATAAAAAATTCTCATTTTCTCTATCAGTAAATTCAAGAAATGAGCACCTTGTCACTTGCAGAGCTCAATAAACACAGTAAGAGATTTTTCTAGGAAAAACAATCATCTGTTTAAGCTGAGACACAGCCAGCACCCTTTACCAGTGGCCTGGGAAGACATCTAACTCCCATTGGGTCTCCAGTTGAGCTGACTTAAGGGGTAGAGTCTGAAGCCTCCTTCCTTTTTTTTCTTTTTCTTTTTCTTCTTTTTTACCTTCTATTGTTTCCCTTTTAGACACAAGTTAAGAATAAGTCAAGAGGTAAGCAACCATTTTATTTTTGAACATGAAGCACGAGCAACATTCAGACACAGAAACATGGACACAAATTGACACACATGGATATCTTGGCACCAGGGGACAACAATACAGAGAGACAAGAACTAGATTTGTCAACAGGATCCTGATATCCTTCCTTAGGAACCCAGAACCAGAACTGGACATTTCTCCAGTGGGATTCTAAAAGTCAGGAATTCTCCTGTTCCCCTGTTCCTGCTGGAAGAACTCTGAAACAGTTTACAATAATTTTCCTCCTCTCCTCCCATACTGTCCAAGACAAAAGAAAGGCATGCTTTTCCGAGATCTATTTTCTCTCTCTTCCAAATAAACTACCTCTAATCTGTTTACAAAGACTTAGAAACACTAATGGGAAATATCCTTTTTCTATTAGCTCTTTAAGTTTCTTGCTTAAGCACAAACACCACACCTACCAGCAGTGGATTTGATTTCTAAGAATGTGGCCATGGTGAGAGGAGCAGTCAATTCTTCTTTCCTTAATCCTTATCACAAGTCTATTCTTACTAACTATCAATAAGATTTACTTAGGCTGCCCAAGTGAATTCTACTGCAGTCTTCTACCTTGATTCTAGTTCCTTTACTGTTTAAGCAAATTCAGCAACTGATCTAACAACCATAAAATAGAACTAGTGGTTTCCATCTCCAATCCACCCCACTATCCTTACTTATTTTGTTGGCTAGTTCCATGGGGCAAACCCTATGGGTCGTTTCTTCCTTCCCATATCTTGGTGGAATCTCCATTTTCGGGTGGAATTGTGGACCTCCATTTGTGGTGCCTGTACCAATAACAGCTACTTCAAACCTGGCGAAGGCCTAAGGGTTTTAAAGAAACACACAAGTCCATTATTCGTGTACCAGAAAGTTTACTTCATATTGAACTGCCCACATAGACAGTGGTCCCAGTATTATACCCTCAGGTAATTACAGGGGAGGTATGTAAATTCCCTAGCTGCTGGGTGTAAGAGTCACCCCCTGGGGTGGAAGTCTGTAATTATCTTTTAGCAACTGGGAACAGGAAGGCCAGGTGTGGAGTGTGACTGGACAAAATTGCATAACAAAGGGGGGTGTGTATCTCTCCCAGGGTCAAGGCATGCAAGCAGGCAGTGAAGCTAACCTCAAGCAGATGCTGAGAGTTGGGATGATTATTCCAATATTTATACAAACAATGAACTTTTGAAATATCCAATAGACATTTCTCAGACTTTGCTAGAGTGGATTGTTTTATTTGTTCAATCTCTGAAAACAGTATTAGTGAAATGGAACATTTTATATTCTCCAACAAAGCAGAATGGTTAGCACAGCACAACCTGACATGGTTCTGAGTGAAGAAGGCTACAACTGGTATAATGTTGTTTACCTTGTGGCCCATACCTACTATGAACTCATTCTTCAACATTTCTCAGGAAATGGTAAAAAAGAAGAAGGAGTAGAAGAAAGAGAAGCAGGAAGAGGAAAAGAGGAGGAGGAGGAGAAGGAGAAGAATTTAAAAAGAGAATATTCCAAAACTGTAAGCAGGTAAAAAATACTGTTCATTATGTTTAGATTTATAAATGTCATATTTCAAATGATTCCTGAGAAACTCATAATCATTTGTTAGAGATTATTCTCTGTGTGGAAAGATTTCTACACTACAAAAAAAAAAAAAAAAAAAAAAAAAAACAAACAAAAAAAAAAAAAACAGAAGAACATAAGCAACAGACCCCATGTAATTTGGTATCAGAACACAGTTCTCCCATCACAGCAAGCCTAACACAAATGAAAATCAAAATTATAACCAAGAAAATAAAATCTCACTTTATTCTGATAATAAAGTCCTTTAAAGAGGATATAAAAAAAAAAACTCCATTTAAAATCACAAGAAAACACAAGCAAACTGGTAGTAGCCTTTAAAGAGAAATCAAATCCCTTAAAGAAATACAGGTATATTCATTCAAGTACTTAAAGGAACTGAATAAAACTTTCTAAGATCTATATAGCAAAATAGATACAAAGAAATCACAAGTTGGGGGAAACTTGTAGATTACCCACTAAAGTGATCAGGAGGTACAGATGCTATCATCACATGATACAGAAGAGCAAAAAAGACTCTCAGTTGTAAGACATAACACAGAAGTTACTGACAAGTCAATTAAAGAAAATATAATGTTTAAAAAGCTCCTAAACCAAAACATCCAGTAAATTCAGGACACAATGAAAAGATCAATGCTAAGAATAATAGACCTAGAAGAGGGTGAAGGTTACCAGTTCAAAAGGTCAGAAAACACCTTAAACATATCATAGTAGAAAACTTCCTTAGCTCTATAGAAAGAAAGGACCATAGATGTGCATGATGCCCACAAAACACCAATAAATTGGATTAGAGTAGAAAATCATCCAATCACATATTAATCAAAAGAGAAGATGCATAGAAGAACAAAGGAATATTAAAAGGTTCATGAAAAATGGTCAAGTCATATACAAAGGCTGATCTGTGAGAATTACATCAGACTGCTCACCAGAGATGACAGAAATCAGGAAGAACCAAAAGTTCTCAATCAAAGAATATCAAATGACTAGAAACATCTAAGGAAGTGCTCAACATCCTTAGCCATCAGGGAAATGCAGATCAAAACAACCCTGAGATTCCACCTCACACTAGTCAGAATGGCCAATGTCCAAAACTCAGATGACAACAGATGCTGGCAAAGATGTGGAGAAAGAGGAACACTTCTCCACTGTTGGTGAGCTTGTAAACTGATACAACCACTCTTGATATCAGTCTGGCGATTCCTCAGAAAATTGTACATAGTACTACCTGAAGACCCAGTTATTCCACTTCTCGGCATTTACCCTAGAGACCCAAAGACACTCCAACATAGTACAAACATACATGCACCACAATGATCATTTCAGGTCTATTTATAATAACCAGAAGCTGGAAAGAACCCAGATGTCCTTTAGTAGATGAATGGATACAAGAATTGTGGTACATTTACACAATGGAGAACTACTCAGCTATCAGACACAATGGCTTAACAAAATTCTTAAGAAAATGGATGCATCTAGAGAATATTATCCTGAGTGAGATAACCCAGTCACAAAAGAACAGACATAATATGCAGTCACTGATATTGGGATACTAACCACAGAAAGATCTGAGCACCCCAGAAACAACTCACAGACTGTATGAAGTTTAAGAAACAAAAGAATATATTTTAATTAATTCGCTCTGTATCACATCCCCCTCTTCTTTCTACAGAACCTTTCACTTTCTAACCTATCCCCTCAAATGAGTAGCCCTTTTTCCTATATTATTGTTACATATATACATATGTTTATTTATACATACCCACAAGTACTTAATTACAACCTTAAAATGTATTTGTATATTTTTATGCAAAAATGCTGAAAATTTGTATATCCATCATTTTTTAAAATAAAGTTTTTCAATAAAAAAGAACATCAAATAAGAAAATCTCTCACACACAAAATACTAATTTGAAAAACAAAAAATAAGTGAAACTAAAAACCATTGGGTTTTAATATCTCTCAATATCAATGGACTCAATTCACAATACAAGACACAGCCTAACCAACTGGAAACAAAAAGAATCCTGCCTTTTGCTGCATAGAAGAGACACACCCTGTTGATAAAGAAAGACAAGACTCCAGAGTAAAGTGTTGTAAAATACTTTTCTATGTAAATGATCCCAAAAACCAATTTGGAGAAGCCAAATCCTGTCAATTAACAGGGAATGATTTAGGTATATCGGGGAACCTTGATTCTGAATGCAGATCTCTGAGACCTGAACACATGAAAATAAAGAAAGGGACATTGAAGGAAAGGAACACTGCAGATCTCTCAGTACAGTCTAGAGAATGGTGGTCGTGTCTCCTGCTTGCTTTGTGCCTGCTGTACCCAATACAGGAACAGGTTCATCCCTATATATTTGTTTAGATTGCTTCCTCACTGTTTCCCAGGTTCAAATATCAACAGATAGATATCAATGCTCTATTTCTTTTCACTTTACCCGGTCATACATTTCTTTATAAAGGCATGTCATCTCACTATTTGAAAGACTGAGGGGACTTCTGAGTTCGAAAAAAGCTCCTGCATTTACATGATTTTTTCCCACTCTTATACCTTAGAGATTAGGTGGTATTTAACCATGGATGCAGAACACCCATGTCAAGAAGGAAGAAGTCTCCTGAATATATGCATCCACTATCATTGAAGTTTCACAAGATTTGTGGCCTTTCCATTCCTTACCCATCCTATTGTGTCCTATGTATCTTTAATACAGTATCATATTCCAAACTCCCAACACCCTCAGGAGTGGACCTGAGAACTCAGGATGGTAGAGAATGGAGAAGTGATAGCTAATTGGAATATAGAGCTACATTCCAATAGCCCTGATGACATTTGCTCACAAATATTTACTTAATTACTTGTATTGGAGAAATGGAGACTATGAGATTTTATATTTTGAAAAAGGAACTAACTTTTCAACTGATATGTACCTTTTACCTGGAGAACTATGGTGTCAAGTCCTTGGAAGTTTTCATTGCAAAAGAATGGGATTCTGAAAGAGATATTTCATAAAAACTCATGTCTGTATACATTGAAAGAATGTTCACCATCAAGGCATGCACAATAAGAAAATGTAACCAAACTTGTATAAATTAAACGTGGCGGAAAATAATTTTGGCCTCTGGAAAATCCTGTGTCTGTGGACTGTTTGTCTGAATATACCCAAGGAGTACATTTATTATGGAGTAGAATCTTGCCCGTTCAAATAGCATAGAGCTTTAGGTCTGATTGAAAAAGATGCACCCATGCCATGACCATGAAAAAAACACTTTCCATCCAATTAATTGGATATGAAATTAAGCACAAATTAATGTCTATCTTATGAAGGAAAAGGTACTGAGTTTCCAAAGGGGATCTCAAGTAATTACACCTCAGAAACTAGTCAATTTGGCTCAAGCTGGTTAGCATATAGATCGTGGCAGTTCCCAGTGACTTCATCAGCCATCAATTCCCTGGACATTCTCTTGTACCCAGGAGAGCCCTAGAATCTTCTGTGATGTCAGCAGTGTTGTGATGATAGAAACTGCCTGTGGGGTATTCCTTCAGAGCCTATTGGGTTCACAAGTAGGCATGATGTCCATGCTGCTCAGGCTAATTCAAAGGGAGAATAGAGGACAAGCAGAGATTACACTGAGGCAGAAAGAGGCAAACCTTCTGTCATGTTCAAAAACAGGTAAAAAAAAGTGGTCCTGGGGAAAGCACAGTGAGTTCTTGGCAGGGGTAGGGGAACTTACTGGAGGAGTGGGACTGAGCTAGTCCTTCCAGGAGTAGGGCTTATGATCTGGAGCCTTGACATTCCTAAATGGCAGACCATGAGTCAAAAATTTCTGATTAATTTTTCAAAAAGCCAGGAATTGACAGGCCAGAGTTGCTTTGCTGAGAGACCTAAATTATCTGCTGAGTAGCATAGGATTTCAGGAAATAGCTCTGTGAGAGGAACAATGTGTTGTTCTCAGGAATACAGTGTTGAAAAGTACTCTGATCTCAACAGATTTCTGTAGATAACTTGAGTAAGAGAGGGAATTATTCCTCTGGAAATGTATCAAGGTGTCAGACACTTTATCCTTAAACATAAATGATGTGGCATACAACACAGTCTGGGGTAAGGGTAGTAGTTTGGGGAGTCTCATCATGTACTTTAAGAAGCCTGCACATGTGTTGGCTTGTGTCAGATGCCAGGTGTTGGTATTTATTGACAATATTTTTAGTGGTTAGCACTATGAACACCAGAACTGACCTGTATCTATCAGATAGGAGCAGACAATGCCCTCCAATTCTTCTGGCCTTGGTCAGCTTATGAGTTTCAAGGCCAGGGAGACTGCACTAGGGAGTGAGGCATGTGTTTAGTGATAGTGGTTGGAAACAGGGACATGTTGAGGAGCCCAGCTTGAAGATAGCTTTCCTGTTCTTTCTGTTATTCACTGTGTCTCTAGAGTTCCCTCTTCCTAGGGCCACTGTTTGGGACTAAGCATGGTTGCTCTTGTCTCTGTCCTTTTTATCTCTACAAGTTTACTTCTGTTTATATATCTACAGGTTCTGTTGGGAAGGCATTAACCAAACCTGCAACCACCAGCAACACCAAAAATAAGAAGATGATGAAGAGGTTGGAAAAGCTGAAAATTTATCTGCAGAAGATCAGAAATGAGAGGGAGGAACTTTGGGGAATCCTGGCTAATTACACTGACACAGATTTGAGCAACAGGTAGTCATTATGCTTGGTATTTTGAGAAATATCTTGGGCCCTCTCTGTTAACCCCAGATTTCCTCATATCACAGAAGTCTTCAACTCCAGTCTGTCCTCATGCCCAAACTCATTTTCTTTTCTTTTCTCTATTTTTTTCCTAACTGGATTTCAAACACAGAATTGAAGGTATATAGGAGTGAGATGGATTAAAAGGGCATTTTGATTCCTCCAAAAGTAAATCAGAACCCATGGAATGAATCCCGGTCTGGGGATATTGGTAGTATTGTGTGAACTCCCACTATTCATTTTAAAAATCTAGACAATTCTTGGTGTGTGGGAGAGGCTAGATGTTGCTCTTTATGGTCAAACTCTTTCTATCTGATCTAAAATTGCTTTGGATCTAATTGGTCCTTTCAACAGCTGGAGGGGCCTGGTCTCATTTGCTCTCTCTTACTGTGTGACTGGATTGGCTGCATGTTAGCACTGCTTTCCTCAAATTTTCTTCATTATACTCTGAGATCAAGACTAATCATTGTATTTCTTTAGGATTCTGATTGTGTTTGGGTGTGCCTTCCTGTGTGTGTGTGAGTGTGTGAGTGTTTGTGTGTGTGTGTGTATGTGTGTGTGTGTGTGTGTGTGTGTGTGTTCCACATAAGACCTCAATAGTCTATAAAGAGTTATGGCCGTGTAGATTTGTTGACTCAGTTTTCACTAAATCACAATTGTGAGGCCAAGAAGCCTCACTTTGAGCAGCATGTGACCTGTGTGTCCAACTTGTATAAACCTTAGAATATCCTGCTGTAAGTTACAGGCTTTTCCCCTGTAAATACTAATTATGTAATTTGGTAAATTGACATAATCAGTAGAACCAATGATTGTCAATCCTTGTCTAAAAATGGAGAAGAGTCATCACAGATTTAAGTTGGACCAAGGCATGGGGCACAGGCATTTAGAAATTTCTTGGAGAGCTAAGCTATTCCTTCAAACACCCTCAGGAAGCTAAAGGAGATCAATCCCTCCTTTTGCTTCCCTGGTTCTACTGGCCTGAGGCTAATAATAATAAATTTAATAAGATCCTAGAGGATGCAGTACCAAGTAACAAGTATATACAATATATGGGCAGGGGTAGTTAATCTAGTTAGAATCATGTGATCCTTGAATCCTTAGTCAAAAGAGTTATTTAATTTCTGCCATGCCCTACACCAGAATCAACTTTGAGTCTCATATGCTGAAGACACAGCATCATGAGTTGATGTCTGACCTTGAGGAAATGCCACAGAAGATCAGTGAGGCCTTGTACAAGTTCCAGGATCTGATTCAAGAAAATCATTATTATTGATGAGTGACTAATAGAGACTTGATTCCAGCACTATGCACAGAATATGTCTGCCCATCCTTGTCTTTGAAGCAATGTGAGGGTTCAGGTTCTGTACTGTTTACCTCTTAATGAAAAGTGGAAGGCTCTAGGATTGTTACCTCTTGGACTTATTTTGACCAAATGTGAAGGGTATGTAAGTACCTCCGATCATTTTCTTTCCAAAATAAGGATCCTCTAGATAAAAAAGGTTTGCATCATGATGGAAATATCAATCAACCTTGAGCTTCCAGGGCCCTTAAAGTAGATTTGCAAACCTGAATTTCATAAGATATACAGAATTTATGTGTACTTATTGGGTCTCCTCTTGACTTACACAGAAAGTTTGCTCTCTACCTACAAGTAGTTGTATAATTCCAATGACATATAAGCATACATGGGAGCCATGTCTTCTTGGATTTCATTGGTACTTTGTGTCTTCTGGAATGGGTCTGTTCTCTGGATTTGACCTTTTTCTATGTGATGATACATGAGTGATCTGAACTGTAGTCTGGGTCTGTCTTGGGATAAGAACCCATGAAGTGTGCATGGTACTTGGAGGAGAATGAGGAAGATAAATTCTAGTTTGGAGTCACCATTTTTCTTTGTGGTTCAGCATCTGGAACTGCTATCTCCAGAGAGAGTCAATTCATATGCAGAAGAAAGCAAAGCTATTGTGGGAGGAAAACGAAATGCTTGAAGCAAAGCAGAAGGTAACTGAAATGCCATATAGCAGGAGAAAGAAGCTCTGTGGTAAGGCCAGCATGAACATTTATGGACTATTGCCAAACAGCAGTAGGTAAAACTAATGAAGCATCAGGGTAGATTGTCCTCATCTGTAACCATAACACCCATAGTCATCCTATACCACAAAGCAGATTGTCTTTGATGTGTGTGTCTGTGTGTATGTGTTTGTGCATTTATGTGTTTTAGCTTAGGTCTGGGTTATCATGATCATGGGATATATGTGGTTGGTGATAGTTCTTTGATGTAGATATTTGCAGAGTGGGTACTTGCATATAAAACTCTATGTGTGTGTTCTTTTGTGTGTAAAGGTATGAAGATGTGTGCTTCTCTACATATATGTGTATATTATATCCATATATACAGATTCACTTGGAAAACAATTATCTTAAAAAATAACAATGGCCAAGTTTACTGGATAAAGTACTCTGTCAGTTCTCTTTGCATCGGAGCCTCACTAAATACAGCAGCCACCTTTAGGCCCAGCCACCTAGCTCAATAGGACAAGAGTAGATAATGAATTCTCTAAAGTCTGATATTCAACTGATTTTGTAAGAAAAATATGTCAGTATTGAAATCATTTTTTAAAAATCAAACAACTGTGGTACATGCAGGTGCGAAAGATGCTGCTGTGTCAAATGAATGAGCCTGAGAGTCAAAAGTGCTGGCTTAAGTTTGTGAATATCATATGGTCCTAATGTGCAGTGCCTGGCTACTGGAATACAGCAGGCAGGTTGCATACTCTCAGCATCCTAGTTTTCTCTGCATTGCCTGTTAACATTTTCTTTCCAACTTCCCCTAAACGTGACTCAGTTATCCTTGGCATTGGAGTTTGTCCTGTGCATTATTATTTGAAAGACTGATTTGCTTGTTGTGCATATGCATCCAGTATAAAGCCCAGAATTCTAATGTGAGTAAAGAACAGGGAACCTCAGACAGCCCCTAACCCTCATGATAGTCTAAAACACTCACCCCGTGTTCTGTCTGTAGCACTCTGTAACTGCTGTTAATCAAAATCATTCTCTCCGAGTTAAAATCAGCCTAAAGGAGGATTGGGAACAATGAGCACCCTCAGATATTTTTGATAGTATAAAATGTGCTAGCTCTGTGAGAAGCCATGTACAACTCTTCAGAAATTGAAACAGCAGTCCCCACTGACCCAGCAATTCCAGAACAAGAAGTCAGTATCCTGAAAAAAATTATGGTAATCACGTTTGTACTGGTACTTCTCATAGCAGCTTTGCAGTAGGAACTATCCAGATCTAATGAAAACATTCAGGGACCTTTTCCAAATGTGATCATTCATGCAACCACTTGGCCTTGAACCAGCCAGCCTTATTTTACTCAAAATATCTTTCAAATTGTATCCTTACAGGGAGAATTGTTTTATTTTGCATCCTGGTTATACAGATTTGGTAATTGCCTGGTCTCATATTTTTGGTTCCAAAGTTATGCAGCCTCTAGTAAATGGAGTACTTATTGGAACATGCTGCCCACTGTAGAGCCATTGAGAGACAGTGAACAAGAGGCAGGAACAGGCTTGTCCCATACCATGCAGTGTGCCTTTGCTGGGAGCCAAGTTTGCTGTGCAAAACCTTGGAATCTTGCTAAGCAGGCTTGGCTAACAGGCAAAGTTTGTTTAGTAGGGGAAAACACATTATTGACCTAGCTGTCTATCTGCAATGCCCACTATTTTCTTACTACATTCAAGGGATTCAAGGGTTGTTTCCTGTGCCTTCATACCTTCCTGGGTGAACTTTTATCTTTTCTGGGAATCTAAAAATGTTTCTGCAATGAAGTCTGCTTGCATGTGTGAGCACATGTAATTGCATGTATTGTGGAATGTGTGTCTGGGTGTCAACCTCTCTCCCCCCTCTCTTTCTCTCTCCATTTTTCTCTGTGTCTGTTGTGTGTGTGTTGAGAGAGAGAGAGTGTGTGTGTGTATCTATGTGTGTCTGTGTGTACTTGTGTGTGCCTGGATTAGTGGAAATGATGCAGTATCTTTTTGATGTCTATAGGGAGTAGTAGTAGCACAGGATGGCAGGAGCCATGTAGATTTCCTGGACGTGTACAATAGTCTATGTTGGGTGACTGGTATTCAATATTACTCTCTACCTCAATCAACTAGAAGCACCTCAGAGTATTGATCTCGTCCAGTTTAAAATCCTTCTGTCCATGATAAAATGCATGTTGGCCACAGAGTTTCTGGCGATGGTGATGGTGTACTCCTTCCACCCTTCTGAGTTCTGTGTTATGACCTCAGCCTAATGTCACTTATGTCTCCTTAGAAAAAGTCCTAGAATACTCACACACATAGCTGGGGTGTCATCTCTTTCTTCATGAGTATAACTTGAGAGTTTAATGCTAACCATTGGGAAGATTTGCATGCAGTACAGAATTGTAGATCATATCATCTCTTCAGTGTGCATAGATTTTCTGTGAGATGGTTTCTCTGGGTTTCACAGATTTCGTGTTTCACAAGTAGAACAGAGGCAGGTTTCTGCATTCTAGAAACAAGAGAGTTTGCTTAAGTTTTAGCCAGACTCCCTAGAAGGCCTCCAAATGGTTTTCGAGGCTGCTCACACCTATTGTGAAATGAGATTCCGACATTGCTAAACTGTTATTTTTCAATATAATTTATATTGACTACTGAAGTAATGTTGCATTTTATTTTAATTCTTGCACAATGTTTAGTTCACAATTCAGTTTCAAAATTTCTTTTTTTAAATCTGAAAATAAAATTCAGGCCCAGGTACTCTTTGTCCCTTCTCCTTTCAGGATGCTTAGAATGACCTTAGCTGAAAGGTTGTACTAGGGTGTCCTCTGAATAAAGCTGGTGTTTGCTGGATAGCTGACCTGGCAGGTCCTCACTAGGCCTTTGTCTCTTTCTCTGCTAGGTCTGAAATTCAAGAGCAATAATCTACAGCCCAGATCAAGATCTCCCTCTGATACAACTCTATACCAGAAGCACTAAGTTTGTCAAGCAAGTGAACCATCATTTTATTTAATCCCTATAACAATCCAGTCTTGTGCTACATTTTCTTAATTTTTTATGTGTTATAAGGCCTGTATTTTGGATAGCATCTGGTCCAGCTACTTTGAAGGGCTTCAGAGAAGTGCTGAGGGACATGAAGATCCACCGGGCATCCACGATGAATCTGAGAATAAAATTGTTCCGAGCCATGATGTGTCATCAAGAAAAATTTAATGGAGACCTGTTAAAAGGAATTTGCTATCATTTGAGCTGAATTCTGCAACATGTCTCATGCTTAGCCTTGGGAGGACTTGTCCATCAACCACCACAAAATGAGGCATGCCTACCTTCATTGTGAAGAGATTATTACCATCACTGACTGAGTTTTCTCCTTGTTTCTATGGCCAGCAGCAGGCTTTAGGATTGTGCTGCAAAACTTGCATCAAGAGAGTGCTGCTTAACATAAATAATGTGTTGGGGTTTTGGTTAAATTTTTGATTGTTCTGGGGGTTTTCTTTTTGTTGTTTGCATTTGAATGTTGTTTATTAGTTATCTTTTTGTTACTGTATTTAATTTGCTATTTGGATAAGGCTAAGTACTGTATACATTGACTCCCCACTTTAAACTGTTATTGAATAAAATAAATGTATATTTATGAATAAACACATGATCTCTAATTGTTCACTCATAGGAACTGTCACTATTCATGAATGGGTTAGAGTGTTGTAACTTCAGAAGTATCAGAAAGAGATAGATCTCTTCAAGTATTATGAGGTCTAGGCTTCATAAGAAGTTCCCAGACAGCCACGGCTACAGAGGGAATTGAGACTTTGAAGTGGGATCCAAGCACTTGGTCAATATCTAATTTTCTGAGTTGTAGTAGAGAAATACTGTTGTGTTTCTTCTTTATTTGTTCAACATAATCATTCACATATAAATACATTTTAACAGAGTTAATTCATGACCACAAAGTTTCAGCATGAATACTCTTTTCAACAAATTTTGGATCCCAAAGATTGACAAACTACCCACATCAAAAGGAACTTGCATTTCAATAGCACCATTCCCTGTCTTCCAATACCATACCGATCTGTTTTTCAAACCATGCCAAGAGTGGACTCACCAGTCCACCTAACAAGGGTCAACAACTAGCTCCTCCCCTTTCTGGATATTGATCTTGTGCTCAGCAGCTCCTGACACAGAAAAATAACTTGCCTCAGTGAAGGGCATTGCTAACCACTTATTCTGTGACGTTCTGTATATTCTGGTCTTTTTTAATCTTAAAAGTACCACAACCATAAGCTCCCCTCAGGACAAATCAGAATACAGTATAATGAGAAATTTCTGTCTAGCTAGCCAAAGTAGCTGGGATCAAAAGCAACAACCTGGGAACATTTTATAAAACTTCACAAGAGTCATTAGTGTTTTGGGGTTTTTTGTTTGTTTGTTCACTTGCTTTTCAATTATGATTTGGACTTGAGAAAATTTCAGAATCTTACCTCAGCACAAAAACTTTGAGCTATGGCACTAAGATCATTTAGTATTAGGGTGTGTGTTCAATATCCCCTCACATTCTGAAATTTTTTTTATATGTGTGGGTGTTTTACTTCCTGGAGGTCTGTACTCTACATGCATGTAATACCCACATTGTCCAGCAGAGATCAATGGATTCCATCTGAAACTGCTGTGATAGAGGATTGTTAACTGCTTTTTTAGCCACTATGAGAATAAAAGCCTCAAATGGATAAAAGCCATCTCTCTTGCCCCTGTCCTAGACATTTGTTTTACTTGTGTGGTGTATTAGTTGGACTGGATCACACCCAACCAAAGAGGGAAGTTTCTTGAGACATAAAGGGAAACATACTTGGAATAGGCATGCTAAATGTTTAAATTTCCAGGCATGCATGTAAGGCATTAGTGTGTCAGGATCATGACTTTTCATCTCTTATTTTCAGGGTTGAAGGAGATCTCTCATGTGTCATCCTGCATGACAATGTAGATGAGTCTGTCAAATGAAATGGAGACTTGAGAACTCTCCTGGGAGTGAAGGTATTAAATAAATTGTGTAATAAACAGATCAGGATCAAGAAATCTCTGTACTGGAGAAACGTCAGAAGTCGTAGGTACTGTATAAATAACCATTAAACAGTCATGGGACTCATGTCTTTTCTCAGCTCATGGACTAATCCCATTCTCAAGAGTCTTCCAGATTCTCATGTCCAGGGCAAAGAACTCCAAGAGGGACACATGGTAATTTACTAAAAATAGAGATAATTTGTTAAAAAAAAGCAAAAGGAACTTCTCCAAATGAAACACTGCCAGCAATTTCTTTAAATCAGTGTTCATTGAAGGTACTCCTAGATTTGTTTTACAAGTATACTTTGCATATGTCTCCTGCCTCCATGACTTTCTTCCTATACATTTAGTTTACAATGGGGAGAGAGTAATGGTGGTAGCTTTAGAAATCTTGGAATCTGGCCCAGATTTACCACCAACTGTCTCCATAGTCCTATTCACTAAGGTAAATGTACATAGGAGTATGTTCTAAGGCCTGTTTATTTATCTAAAGAATGGTGAAACCCCATGCAGTTCTAAAAGAATCCTTAGCAAAAGACATTTGAGCAAGAGTATCATTTCCTAGTGAAACCATCCAACTTGCCAAACCCCTTATTTTAGGGCCCGTAAACATTATCTGAACAAAAATGTTACTGAGATAAAAACAACATCAGTGGACTCTAATCTCAAAGTATGATAAGCCCATAAATAAACATAGTAAAAGCAATATAGAGCAAACCAGTAGCCAATACCTTACTAAATGGAGAGAAACTTAAAGCAATCCCATTAAAATCAGGGACTAGAAAAGGCTGGCCACTATCCCCTACCTATTCAATATAGACTGGAAGTCTTGGCCAGAGCAATTAGACAACAAAAAGAAATCATAGGGATTCACATTGGAAAGGAAGAAGTCAAAATATCACTATTTGCAAATGATATGAGAGTATACTTAAGTGACCCCAAAAAATTTTATCAGAAAACTTTTAAAACTAATAAACATCTTCAGCAAAGTGGCTAGATATAAATTTAACTCAAAAAATTTTCTGCCTTCCTCTACTCAAATGATAAACAGGCTGAGCAAAAAATTAGGGAATCAACACCCTTCACAATACTCACAAAAATGATAAAAATATCTGGGGTGCCTCTAAACAAGCAAATGGAGGTTCTGTATGAGAAAAACTTCAAGAATCTGAGGAAGGAAATTGAAGAAGATCTCAGAAGTTGGAAAGATTTCCAATGCTCATGAATTGTAAAAAGCAACCTAGAGATTCAATGCAATTCCCAGCAAAATTCCAACTCAATTCTTCAGAGAGTTGAAAAAAACCAATTCATCTGGAATAACAAAATATACGAGAATAGTGAAAGCTATTCTCAAAAGTAAAACACCTCTGTGGGAATCACCATCCCTGATTCCAAACTATATTACAAAGTATTTGTGTTAAAAACTGCATGGTACTGGTACAGAGATAGACAGGTATATCAATGGAACAAAACTGAGGACCCAGGAATGAATCCACACACCTAAGGTCACTTGATCATTGAAAATGGAGCTGAAAACATTCCTTGGAAAAAGGACAGACTCTTTAACAAATGGTGTTGTTTCAACTGGCAGTCAGCATGCAGAAGAATGAAAATCAATCTTTCCTATCTCCTTTTACAAAGGTCAATTCCAAGTGGATCGAAGACATCCACATAATACCAGGTATACTTCAACTCTTAGAAGAGAAATTGGGGAAAAACTTAGAATACACAGGCACAGGAGAAAAGTTTCTGAACAGAACAATGGCTTGTGCTCTAAGATCTAGAATGGATAAATGGGACTTAGTGAGATTCCAAGGTTTCTGTAAGGCTAAGGACACTGTAAAGAAAACAAATGACAACCAACAGATTGGGAAAAGATCTTTACAACTCCCATATCTGATAGGGGACTAATATCTAATATATACAAAACACTGAAAAATTTAGACTCCAGAGAATCTAACAATCCTTTTAAAAAGAAGGTGCAGATCTAAAAAAGAATTCTGGAGTACAGATCTAAAATATATTCACAGTTGTGGAATATTGAATGGCTGAGAAGTACCTAAGGAAATGTTCAACATCCCTAGTCATCAGGAAAATGGAAATCAAAAAAACCCAGAGATTCCAACTCAAAAAATCAAGATGGCTAAGATCAAAAATTCAGATGACAGCAGATGGTGGCAAGGATGGAGAGCAAGAGGCACATTCCTCCATCGTTGGTGAGGCTGTAAGCTGGTACAACCACTCTGGAATTCAATCTGGCAGTTCCTTAAAAAGTTGGACATAGTACTACTTGAAGACCCAGCTATTCCACTTCTGGGCTTATTCCCCAAAGATTCTGCAATACACAATAAGGACACATGCTCTACCATGTTGATAGCAGCCTTATTTATAATAGTCAAAAGCTGTAAAGAACCCACATGTCCTTCAGTAAATGAATAGATACAGAAATTGTGGTATATTCACACAATGGAGTACTACTCAGCTATTAGAAACAATGACTTTATGAAATTCCTAGGAAAATGGATGCATCTAGAAAATATCATTATGAGTGCGGTATCCCATTCATGAAAGAAAAGACATAATATGCAGTCACTGATAATTGGATACTAGCCCCAGAAATCTATGAATACCCAAGAAACAAATCACAGACTATATTAAGTTCAAAAAAAAAAAAAAAAACAAGTTTATAGCACCTTCTCAGAGTGGGTACACCTAGATTTTAAATCATTAATAACTCAAAAGTTAAGAAGATAGCCTTGTGGCAATTTTTGGTATTTAAAATCATATGTTAAATCTTTAAACACCAAGAAAACTTTTACCATTTCCATGTTATGTTATTTTAAATGTACTTTATGCTTATTATAACTAGTAAGAATTCAATGCATACGATCAAACTTTCAGAAAAAGTACTGAGAAAAATATATAGTTTTATTCCAAAATGCTTTAAAATGTATCTCTGTTTTTATAAAAATAAAGTTGAAAAAAAAAACTCTTACTAACACACACACACACAGAAATAAATTATATTGTGGAAACTAGATGTCTGTGGGTAAAAAAGAAAAAAAAATAAAAAACTACACAACTATCATACTCCATAAACAAGTCAAAATAGATGAATTGATGACATACCTCACACTTTTAACTGGAGCTCTCAAGAGACAAAGGCAGACAGCTCTCTGTGAGTACAAGACTAACCTTCCCTAAATAACATGTTGCAGTTCACCAGAGCTATAGAGTAATAGCCTAAATAAATAAATAAGTAAATAAATAAACAAAAACCCCAAAAGTACCCCTCCCGATACAAAATAGAAAGGAACATTTCATAATATTTGCCTTAGCAAAAACTTTATGCATTTATCTTACGGTGGAGAAAGAATAATGGAATTCATGTTTGGAATCACAGGTTCCAGCTCAGCTTTACCACCAATGTCTCCAAAGTCCCAAGAGGAATCTTGGGCAGTAAGACTGAGAATAGGCAAATGGGGCTTTGTCACAGCAAAGTGCTTCCCAGTAGCATTAAGAAAAGGTCATAAGATCTGAAACAGTATGGTTGCCAGTAGAAAATTTAAAAAGAAGAAGAAGAGGAAGGAGGAGGAAGAGGAGCAGGAAGAAGAAAAAGAAAGAGCAGGAGGAGGATGATGACAAGGACAAGGACGACAACAACGTGCAAGGATGGGAGACATGTCAGTTTGCACATGACTTCCATGAGCTGTGCAGCCCCTCCCCACACCCCAACTACATGATGGAGCTCTACTGCAACTTCCACACTATTGGCTTTTACCCCTATGACCTGTGCTCCCATTTTATTCGAAACACAGTCAAGTACTGGCCTGTGTCATCAGGGGCACCTCTTGAGACCTGTGAGCCTTTGGTTTGCTTGGTTTAGGTGATGTGCTGCTCTACCTGGGCTTTGCCTGAAAACCATTGCACAAACTGCACCACAGCCTAAGTTTCTCTGGCTTTTCCCCCCATTTCTGGCCACCAGAGGTGTTAGGGTGTGGTGGGGCTGAGGTTGCTACAACTGCTGAACTGACCCACTTCCACAAACTGCAGCCCTACTGCTCCTCTGCCTACAGAGCCCACACACACTCCAGTGACCCTACATGCTGCTCCTTGGTGGTGGCTGAGGTGGCAGCCACACTGTTCTACACTGCCTGCCATCCAGACCCACAGCCTAGTCACTGTAGCCACTGCTTACAACTGTCCCCAGCAGCAGGGCCTGTGTGCCCACACTGCCTCTTGCACAACCCAGTGCAGCTAATGAATGTGATGAAAATGATATCATAAAAACACTGACATTTTTGTGACACCTAATGAATGAATTCTACATGTAAGCACTACAATGATTAAACTACTGCTGCTATTACAAAACTAGACAAGCAAAGATTATGCAGATTCTTATGAAATATCTAAATATTCCTTGAAATGACACCAAAAAATCAGTTCTAACACAACACCAGTCTTGCACATTGATTTAGTGAAGATGTGGAGATCAAACAACTGTAGGCCAACAGTTGTTCAAGAACATCTCTGTGTTCTGAGCAGAAATTAACTTGTACAAGCTGCACAGGAACACTGAAGGCCTTGTTTGCCATATCAATGGCAATGAGAGGTAGCAATACACGATTTTACTATGTAACATGTAACTTACTTTCTAATCAGTTGAAAGAACACATAAAGCACAAAGTGCAAACTATGTTTGTCTTACGAATTTAAGAGTTTAAAGAGCATTAGAAAATTTAGCGATCTAATTATGAAAGTCAGAGAAGAAAAGTCCACCATCTCCTTGCCAGTATTTGATGACATTTTGTAAGGGGGTGAAACTGATACTAAAATTTGATTCCCTAATTGAGTCTTGATTATGTCAATAAAGAAGGCAGAAGTTAATTGCTGGCCCTAAAGAAAACGATGGGGCCTTTGGGTTACAGAAGGAAGAAGAGGGACATGGGGAGAAAAAAGACATCGGACAGGCTTTGGAAATAGTAAGATACAACAGTCATGTAAGATCTTAGCGCAACTGAAACTGGTGGCCTCTGATACCAGACATTGGATGAAGTAGGTCAGCTGATAAGAGCTCAGTAATTGTGCTGTGTTTGATGGCACCAGGTTGTCTTTGTTTCCATTGCTTATGTTCTGGTGATTGCCTCTTGCCATCTTGATATCTGTGATATTAGGTGATTTGTTTTCTCAGTAATAAGCGTGGCTCCACAGCCTGAAGATGGGACATCCAGTTATGGCTCAGTGCATAACCCAACGACAGTTTCTGAATTCATCCTGATCCTTAGGGCTTAGGCTACCTCTAGATATAAATTAAAATCCTTTTTTTTGAAGTACACTCCCAACACACAGAGAAGACAGTCTCGACTCGTTAAAGTATATGCAGTTTACAAAGATTGGCCAAGACCTATTTAGGTCTCAGATTCTCTGAAAAATTTATATCTCAAATTAAAAACAAAATACATATATACACATGTACACATACTTCTGAGTTTATAATTGAAATTACAAATTCCCAACATTGATTTTTCATGTCACTTATCCATGTCCTCTAAAATGGGAGTAATAGGTAATCTAAAAGGTTTGAATGTCATTCTATAGTTATGATATCTTGGATATGTGAGTACAAACTGGTTAAGTACCTTCTCAATAACTGTTTTCCTTATTTGAAAATGAATAATAGCATTGTCTGTAGTGTGGCTGATCATAATAAAAGTATTGATTAATATGACTCATCTGGCCTTACAGAACATGGTATGAACATTCTAGGTATGAAACTAGTACCTGGCTGGAGATTACAAAATTAAAAATACAAAAACACAACCAGAAGAACAAGAACAAGGCATCAATTCTTAAAACACCTTCTGAATGCTGGGACTACTACATGTGCCAACTCTGAACAGCTTTCTAGATATTTCTAATTAAGAAATCCTAAAACAAAAAAAAAAAAATAAAAACCCTCTTATAGTTTCAGCAGAGAGACTTGTAAACTAGGATATGCTGTTCTGTTTTCTCTGATACTCTTAGTCCTCAGACATTTACCAGGTGAGCTAAGATTAAGAGCAGACCAGGTGACTCTGCTGGTGCCATAGCATGAATCTGTGGCAATTATTTATTGCCAACATAAATTCTGGATTGAGATAGCATCTTTGCAGACTATCTAGGATGCCTTGTTCCCTTGTTTCCTGTATTGTGCTAAAGACAAGCACAAATATGAATCTAAGAAAGTCACTTGTTGGGTGGGTACAGGCCTTGACTGCCTTAAAGAATGGTAATCTTTCAGTGTTAAAGAATTTTCTATTACCCTCATTAAGTGTGTGCCAATTGCTGAGCTGCTGTGTAAACAGTGAACATCAATCCTTACTTGTAACATCCAGGAAGAATCATCATCTCTGAATTCAAGCTTTATTACTGAGCAAAAATGATAATAATAATCAAAAAAACTTGTATGGTATTGGTACAGGGACAGGAATGTACATCAATGGAATAAAATCGAAGACTGAGAAATAAACCTACACATCTGTAGTCACTTGACCTTTGAAAAATATGCTAAAATAATCCAGTGTCATAAGAGATAGGATTTTTAAACAATGGTGATGGATCAATTGGTGGTCAGCATGAAGAAGAATGCAAATCTATTCATCCTTATCTCATTGTATAAATCTCAAGTCCAAGTGGTCCATGCATCTCAACAGAAAACAAGATACACTCAACCTAATAGAAGAAAACATAGGGTAGAGCCTCAAGCACACGATCACTGGAGAAAATTCCTTAAGAGCACATAAATGGCTTATACTATAAGATAAAGACTCAACAAATGCCACCTCATAAAATTGTGAAGCTTCTGTAAGGCGAGGACACTGTCAGTAGGACAAAACAACCACCAATAAATTGTGAAAAGACCTTTGTGAAATTTAAATCGGATAGAGAACTAATAGCCAATGTATACAAAGACCTGAAGAAATTTGATTTGGAGAATCAAATAAACCTATTAATATATTGGGCAACAGAGGTAAACTAATAATTCTCAACTGAGGAATAACGAAGCGTTGAAAAGCAACAAAAGACATGTCCAACATCCTTAGTCACCAGGAAAATACTAATCAAAACAAACATGAAATTCCACCTCAAATCAGCCAGAATGGCTAAAATTAAAAACTCATGTGGCATCCAATGCCAACTAACGTATGCAGAAAGAGGAACACTCAAATTTATTTCTGGGATTGAAGTCTGGTATAACCATTTTGGAAGTCAGTCTTGAGGCACATTAGAAAATTTGACAAAGTACTATCCATGTACCCAGCTATACCACTCCTAGGCATATATCCAAACATGTTACAACACATAACAATGACACATGTTCTACTATGCTTATAGCAGCCTTATAAAACCCAGAAGCCAGAAAAAAAAAAAAAAAAAAAAAAAAAAACAGTTGTTGTCCTTTAACAGAAATTATGGATACAGAAAATGTACATTTAGATATTGGAGTACTACTCAGCTATTACAAAAAATTACTTCATGAAATTGGTAGGTAAATGGATGGAACTAGAAAATATTAACACAGACATAAAAAGAACACTTTTGGCATGCAGTCATTGACAGAAGAATAATAGACCAGAAGCTCTGAATACACAAGATACAATTCACAAACCACATGAAGCTCAAGATGCAGGAAAACGAAAGTGCAGATGATTCAGTGCTATTTATAGTTGGAAACAAATATTCATAGGAGGAATTATGTAGACAAATTTTGTAGCAGAGACTGAAACAAAGGCTATCATTAGTCTGCCCCAATTGGGAATAAACCACATATACAGCCACCAAATCCAGACAGTATTGAAGAGGCCAAGAAGAATATGGAGACAGGACCCTGATATAGCTGTGTCCTGAGAGTCTCTGCCAGAGCATGACCAATACAGATGCAGATGATCTCAGCCAACCATTGAAGTGAGAACAGGGTCCTCAAAGGAAGAGCTAGAAAAAGGACTGAAGGAGCTAAAGAGGTTTTCACCCAAAAGAACAACAATACCTACAAACCAGAGCTTCTAGGGACTAAACCCCAATCCAAAGAATACACATGGGAAGATTTATGGCTCCAGTAGCATATGTAGCAGACGAGGGCCTTGTTGAGCATCTATGTGAGGATAATATCTTGGTCCTTCTTAGGTTCAGTGCCCTGGTGTAGGGAAATGTCAGGGAGGGAAGCAGGAGTTGTAGGTGGGAGGGTGAAAGGGTTAACTGGAGAGCACTCTTATAAAAACAAAAGAGAGTGGATGAGATGGAGGGGTATATTAGCTAGGGTTTTATTGCTGTGAACAGACACCATGACCGAGGCAAGCCTTACAAATAACATTTAATTAAGGCTGGCTTACAGGTTCAGAGGTTCAGTCCAGTAACAAGGCAGAAGCATGGCAGCATCCACGCAGGCATGGTGCTGGAGGAGCTGAGAGTTCTACATCTTTATCCAAAGGAAGCCAGGAACGGATTGAAAATCCTCAGACAACTAGAAGGAGTAACTCCAAGCCCACTCCCAGAGTTACACACATCCTCCAACAATGCCACACATATCAATAGTGGCACTCCCTGGGCCAAGCATATGCAAACTATCACAAAGGGAAACTGAGAAAGGGGATGACTTTTGAAATGTAAATAAAATGTATTGAGTAAAAATATTAATCTTATGCTGAAACTTCAAAATAAAATAAAAAGAATGAAAGATCTGGTTCATTCAGATGTTTAGGGGTGCTCAATGAATGTTAAATACAAAAGTAGGGAAATATCACTTTCACAATAGATTTTGCTCAAAGGCATAAAAATAGAATTTGGGTACCCTCCATGGACTAATGTCTGTATTGCTCTGGGGTTTGGAGAAAGCGTTGTGAGGCACAAAGACAGGCCATGTAGATGATTTCATATGGGGCCTTTCAGAAGCTATTTCTGTATATTTACAATTTGTTTTGCTGTGTGTTATACACACTTGAATCCACAAAACTAGTAAAATGAGGTCTAGACCAGAGCATTGCGGTTTTGAAGGTAGTTTATGACCGCAGCCTTGTCATGTATGCTGCAGTGTACACATGCTGGGAAAACTGAGGTACTTATTGGAAATATGCAGTGTCTATACTTTAAAGCTCCAACACTTTGGTGTGGTAATGAGTGTTGTTAAATCTGTTCTCAGGGATTGATACCCAGGTGTTGCAGGCCAGCCAGGGCTATGTGTCCTGTGCCACAGAAACCAAATGAAATGTGGGTAAGTGCACCGATGGGTGGAACAGCAGGTGAACATGCTTGAAACCAAGCTGGTGACCAGAGTTTGATGTCCAGGAATCACGAGATGGATGAATTTTTCTACACAACATGTCCTTTAGGCTACACACAAGTGATGTGGTACAAAAGTTTATAAATGTGATACAAATTCATAATTTAAAAACAATGTATAACATGTAAAATGTAGAGGGTAGACACAACATTCTATGGATTGTTACTTCATAGAAATATTTACACTGGCCAGAATGTGTCAGTCTGAAGAAGAGACCCTAGTCTTAACAGTGTCGCCTACCCATGCGTATAGGTTCTCCTTCTCCTTCCACTCTATCCTACCCATATGGGATTCCCCTAAATTTATCACTGTTTGGTAGGAAATAGGGTTGATATAAAAGTCACAGTTAACAGAGCTAATCCGATGCAATTCCTTTGTAATCAGTGCATCCTGAAAGGCCTAGGTTTATCCAGCATAGACAAGGTCCTCAAAATTAGCTTTTCCTGTGGTTACACTGTGCCAAGTACATGATTATTTTCCCTCATGCTTAATGCAATCCTCTGAGGTAAAAAAAAAACAAAAAAACAAAACACACACACATTCTACATGAAAGACACTGAAACTCCTCACACAACTTAAGTTGAATTACTAAGCCAGAATCCTAAGTGTTCTTCTGTGTAATTCTGAAGGTTAAACTCTTCCTGATACATGACATGAAAAGCTGGAAAAATACTCAACTGGAGGCAGCTTCTCTCCCACCCTTCATGATGAGAAGTAGGGCCTTGCCCTCTCCCATATTCTGTCCATCAGAATAGGCAGAGTCAACCACAAATAAAGCTAGGACTAATCTACCTGCTTAGATAATTTGGCCCAAACCTTCCTACAACAATTCAAAGCTGAAAGTCTTTTGCTGTCCCAGAATGTTGAATTATAAAGAAAAAAACTCCAGTTAATTCTGTCTCACATTTTTATTGGCTTGTCCCCTCCAGAAGGAAAGTCAGATTCCGCAGTGTTCATAGAGCTAATAATTAGGAATGACCCACAATAAGGCCTTGCCTACATATTTGAAATACACAAAGCAACCATGACAGAAGCTACTGCTTAGAAAGCTGAGCAATAAAAAAGTAACAATAGATCCAGGATTTATTCCAAGCATGATGTCACCCCCAGTTCACTTAACTATATGCCTCACAGGCTGGCTAAGAGTCACTGTCATTTCTGACTTGCAAATGAGTATCACCTCTCGAATTTTACTGTGTAGAGAAAAATGGCCCTAAAATTTGGTCTCCCTCTTGAGAAAAGCTGCCATGGAAGTGTAAAGGTGTAACTAAAACACCAGTTTCATGTCTGACTCTGCCACTTCCAAAATCTGCTGCCTAAAGCTGGTCCCCTAACTAGTCAAGAACCCTGTTTGCAGAACTCACTGTTAATCTTCACTTTGTGGAGACCTAAAAAAGAGTAGTGGTTTCAAGACTGGTGGAAACCTTGGCCCTTTTGCAGCTTTCCTGCTTGGCTAATCTGACCAGACAGTGTTAATGTAATAAAACCACGTAAGTATACTCTAGTTTCATGAATTCACATTGAAATTTGCCATGAACTCTGGGCAGAGTTCATGACCACCAGGAATACCTGGCCTCCCTTCTCCCTGTTGGTGCTTACTGAGTTCCTCTCCATTTTTTCTGTTCCCCTGTCTAACCTGATGAATCAGTCTTAAATATTCAGATACCTATAACTTGTTCTTTTCTTCAGACAGTGAATATCGGCTCTATCTCTACTTAGAATCCCATGTGTCAGGCTGGGTTTCCTGCTCTTCAGAACTAGATATCCACAGGGGCTTCATCCCAATAATGTTTGTTTGGACTACTTACCCCACTGCCTAAGGTCACATTTCAGTTTGAATTCATGTGATCCTTGAATCTTTAGTTCAAAGGGTTATTTGGTCTTTTGCCATGCCCTCCCCAGGATCAACTCTGAGTCCCATAAGCTGAAAACACAGCATCATGAGGTGATGAATGACTTTCAGGAAATGCCCCAGAAGAAAAGTGAGGCCTTGTACAAGTTCCAGGAATTGAATCAAGAAAATCAATACTATTGGTGAGTGACTAAGAGGGTCTTAACCACAGCACTTGGCACAGAATATGTCTGTCCATCCTTGTCTTCGAAGCAATGTGAGGGTTCAGGTTCTATACTGTTGGCCCCTTAAAGAAGGTGTGCTAAAATCAAATCTCTAAAAATTTTACCTCTTGGACTCATTTTGACCATGTGTGAAGAGTCTCTGAGTCTCTGCAATCATGTCCTTCCCAGCATAGATCCTGAATATCGCGATATTGACTTTCTCCTGTTAGCATTTCATAAGTAACTGGATAGTTTGATGTAGCTTTTAATTCTGCTGTTTGCTGACATCTTTCAAAAAATTCTGTTTTTCACAGCAAAAAAATTTAGTCACCCTAGACATGCATGAGCTATTCTTTTCCAATCTGCAGGTGAATGATCTTCAGTGGACAGGCCATCCAAAATAGCCATGGAACATAGAACATTTTATCAAAACCATGGATTTTATAGTGCCCTTTTATTCCTTCTCCTACTTTATCTCATGTCTGTAAACTTACAGAACCTTCCTCAGGCAACCAAGGATAGATTTCTTCTTTAAAAATCAGAAACTGGATAACTTGTTTCTGACTTATTTTTGCTCCTCTATCCTTTAGCATATTTTAAGCATATATATAAATGGCATTGTGCCATTGCCAAGCCCCATTCTTTTAGGGTTTACTCACTGCTGGCTGAGACTTTTCAAAACTTTCCTCTGCATGCCCTTCCTTTCCCATGGTGTCCTTCACTATATCCACTGGAGCCTCACATTGAGTTCCACCTCACCAAACCAGCTCAGTCAAAGAGATTCTCCAGCAGCAGAGCTAGGATTAAAGAAAAAGAGATGATTAGACAAAAGTGCAGCATGACTCCAGCCAGTTCTGAGGCTGAAAGGCAGGTTCAATTCTTTAACTCTCTTTTATTCCATTTTAATTACATGCAGATAATAATAAGGCCAGTTCTAGGTTAAGAGAACAAGAAAGGCCATAGAAAATTCCATAATCACTATTTCTAAGGAGGGTTGTAAAGATGATGGGATTATCTGAACCTACTTTCCTGTCCTAGCCCAAAGTGAAGTTATTGCCTGAAGCCTATTTCTCTATTTGATCCTGAAATCAGATTCCTCTCTGAGCTTAATTCCCTGTCCTAGCCCAATGTCAAATTCCTTTCTGGAGTAGCTCTACTTTCTTTTCCTGGCCCCATGTCAGATTCCTGCCAAGAGACCCCAAAAGCTCTCTACAAAATTTCTCGGAAAGTTGAAAATATATGTAGAAAAAAATTTTGATAAAAATTCATATATACATTGAAAATATTTGAGAGAAAACTTGAGAACTGCCAAGACAGAATTCTGATAAAATCAAAGGTTTCTATAAAAAAAAAAAAAAAAAAAAAAAAAAAAAAAAAAAAAAAAAAAAAAAACAAGATAAAAAGAATGCATAGAAACTATTACTCACATAATTAAAGAATGTAGATTTTTTTTAGAAAAACTAGAAAATTTATCTCGAAAATACTGCTGAAAAAAATTGAAGAAATATATAGAAACAATTGTGATAATATCAAAAATTCACCTTTAAGATTATCATGGTAAAAAAGAAGCAGAAAATGTCAATCTCAAAATTGAAGATACATTAAGAAACTCTTTTCTGAAAAAATACATATTTATATTGAAAATACTTCTGAGAAAATTGAACAAATATATAGAAAGAATTTTCATAAAATTGGATATTCACATGGAATATAATCCTACTAAAACAGCATGCAAAAGTATTATTAAGAAAAGTAAACAGGCATTTAGAAACATTTTTTGACAAATTAAAATTTACATAAAATATTCTTTGAATAAATTTGAAAAATACACAGAAATATTTTGATAAATTTGAAGATTCTCATGAAAAATAGTCCTAAAAAAAAGAAGAAAAAAAAATTCAATAATGAAGATGCTTCTGCAGAAACCGTTTAAAAATGAAAATTTGTATTGCTAATATTTCTGAGAAAATTGAAGAAGTATATAGAAAACACTCTGATAAAATTAAAATTTACATACAATAACAATGATAAAATATATCATGTAGAAAATATTTCCCAAAACGTGAAGACACATGTGGGAAAATTTGTGGAATAAACTATGTATTTACATCCAAAATATTTCTAAGAAAATTAAATAATTGTATCAAGTTATTTTTGATAAAGTTGAACATTCACATGGGAAATAATCCTGCTAACATAAAAGACAGAAAATATTATTCTAAAACACGAAGACAAATATAGAAAAATTTTATGAAAATTTTAATATATACTTGGGCATTTTTCGGAGAAAACTGAAAAAAATAGAATAAACTTCTGATGAAAATGAAAGTTTCAAGTATAAAATACGATAAAAGAGAGGAGTAAAATATTTTTTTCAAAAATATGCAGACACATAAAGAAAAACTATTTAAATAATTCTACATTCTTTTCAAAAATATTTCTGAAAATTTCAAGAAATATATAAAAATTCTGATAAAATTGAAGGTTACCATGAAAAAATTCATGTTAAAATACAAGAAAAAGTAAATATTATTTAAATCCTTGAAAACCCATGTAAAAGATTTTTTAAAAATTAATATATAAAGCAAACATATTTCTAAGAAATAGAAAGAATGTGAAGAAAGAAATCTGATAAAATTGAAGACTCACAACTAGAAAAATCACGTTATGATAGAAGATATAAAAACATTTACCAAAAAATTGAACATGTATGTAGAAAACATTTTAAAAAACACAAAAAATTACATCAAATAATTTCTAAAAAATTGAAAATACATATTAAAAATTTCTGAAAAATTTCAAGATTTACATAGAATATAATACTGATTACAGATAAAAGAGAAAACACAAAACATTTCTCAATAATTTTAAGACACATAGAGAAAAATGTTTTGATAAAATTCCACATTCACATCTGAAATCTTTGAAGGAAACTGAACAAATATACGAACAGAAATCACAAAAAACTGGAGATTGACATGGAAAAATAATAATAATGGGACTTAATGAGATTGCAAAGTTTCTCTAAGGCTAAAGACACTATCATGAAAACAAAAACGGCAGCCAACAGAGTGGGAAAAGATATTTACAAACCACACATCAGATAGAGGCCTAATATCCAAGGTATACTAAGAACTCAAAAAGGGAGATAACAGAGAATCAAAAAACTCTATTTAAAAATGAGGTACAGACTTAAACAAAAAGTTCTCAATTGAGGAATATTGAATCGCTGCGAAACATCTAAGGAGTGCTCAACATCCTTGGCCATCAGGGAAATGCAAACCAAAACAAACCTCACACCATTCAGATTGGCCAAGGTCCAAAACTCAGATGACAATAGATGCTGGCGAGGATGTGGAGAAAGAGGAACACTTCTCCGCTGCTGGTGGGGTTGTAAACTGATACAACCACTCTGGAAATGAGTCTGGAGTTTCCTCAGAAAAATGGACATAGTACTACCTGAAGACCCAGTTATTCTACTTCTGGGCATTTGCCCCAGAGATGCTCCAACATACAACAAAGATACATGCACCACAATGTTCATTGCAGCTCTATTTATAATAGCCAGAAGCTAGAAAGAACCCAGATGTCCTTCAGAAGATGAATGGATACAAAAATTGTGGTACATTTACACAATGGAATACTACTCAGCCACCAGAAACAATGACTTAACCAAATTCTTAAGAAAATGGATGCATCTAGAGAATATCATCCTGAGTTAGATAACCCAGTCACAAAAGAACAGACATAATATGCAGTCACTGTTAATGGGACACTAACCCCATAAAGCTCTGAACAACCCAGAAACAACTCACAAAATGTGTGAAGTTAAAGAAAAAAAAAGAACATATTTTAATTAAAATAGAACTGTATCACATACCCCCTTTCCTTCCTACAGCCCCTCCCAGTTTCTCTCCTATCCCCTCAATTAATAACCTCTTTTCCTATATTATTGTTACATATATACATATGTGTTTGTATATGTAACCACAAATACTAAATTACAACTTTATAAAAATTATATTCCTGTACTTTTATGCAAAAATGCTTAAAAATTTGTACATTTATCTTGGTTTTTAAAATTAAAGTTTAAAAAATGAAATAAATAAAATTCAACCAAAAGAAAAAAAAAATAAGGAAAAAAAGAGAGAAGTCGGGAAACATTTCTCGAAAACCTGAAGACACATAGAGAAAAACGTTTTGTTAAAATTTCAAATTCACATCTGAAACATTTGGAAGGAAACTGAACAAATGTATGAACAGAAATCACATAAAACTGGAGATTGACATGGAAAAATAATAATAAAATTGAAGACTCTGCAAATATACTTCAAAATATGAAAAACACATGTATGAAAATATTGTAAAAACATTATCTATACATAAAAATATTTCTGAGAACATTGAAGGAATATATAGAGAGAAATATGATAAAATTAAAATTCACATGCAATAATAATGATAAAATAAACCAGATAGAAAATATTTCCCCCAAAATTGATGACACATGTAGGAAAATATTAAAAATATTTTATATATACATCAATAATTTTTCTGAGAAAAATAAAAAATTATATCAACAAAATTCTGGCAAAACTGATGATTCACATGGGAAATAATCCTAATAAGATAAAAGACTGAAAATGTTTATTCAAAAATTGAAGAGGCATTTAGAAACATATTTTGAAATAATTTAATATTTGCCCTATAAATATTTTCAGGGAAATTTGTAGAAATATATAGACAGAATTTAGATAAAATTGAAAAATCAAATAAAAAAAGAATAATTTTTAAAATGGAGACTTAAATTTTTTCACAATTAAACTAGAAATAAATGTAGAAAAACATTTTGAAATTTAAAATTTACATCAAAATTTCTGAGAAAATAAATTCTGATCAAATTTAACATTCACAAGGAAAAAAATCTAAAAATTAAAGATAGATAAACGATTTCTCAATTAAAGATACATGCTGAAAATCAGCACCTGTGTGTTTCACACACACACACACACACACACACACACATACACACACACAGAGATGAGGGGCAAAGAGAAGAAAATGTACCTAAGACATCATTACATACAATGTGGTACGTCAGCACATGCATGTGCAGCACACACAGACACACAGGGGATGTAGGGGAAGAGAGAGGCAGGGGACAGAGGCACATAAACGCAGTGAGCTCATCTCCAACTGTCAACAGCGCTCATTACCTCACAAAGACACAAAGGTGCTGCCATGTATCTGCTTGTAAATTTTCCTTCCTTGGTCGCTGTGCATCATGGGTATTTTCTCAGAAGTATCTCTTATTAGTTTTTCCAGGTCTTGGCACGTTTCTGTTAAGAGCTAAATCAGTCAATCAATCAATCACACAAACAAACAAGCAAACTCATATAATTAAAAGTATTAATAACTAGGGCCTAGAGACACAGCTCTGAGCTTAACAGCACCAGCTGCTGCTCTTCCTGAGAGCCTGGGTTTGATTCCCAGCACCCGCAGGGAAGCTCGCAACTCCCTGTAATTCAACTTCCAGGGGATCTGAGGCAAAAACAAGACTGAACACAAATGCAAATAAGATAAAAATAAACAAGTCATTTTAAAATGTTTATAATCGGTCCCCTGTGATGTGTCCGCACACCTCATAATGTCCCCTTCTTTTTAACTCTGTCCACAGTACTTTCTCTGCCCTGTTTCCATTCCCCAATTCCATGTTTCAGTACCCAATATTCTGTTTCTGGTTCATGGTGCCCTGTTCGGTCCCTGATGCCCTATTACTGGTCCCCCATCCCCTGTTTCCGTTCCTGATGCCCTGTTTCTGGATGACAATGCTTACGTTTCTGGACCCTGATATCTTGTTTCTGATCCCCATGTCCTGTTTCCAGTGCTTGGTTCCCTGCTTCCAGTTCCCAGTGCCCTGTTTCCAATTCCCAGTGCTGTTTTTCTGTTTACCAATACCCTGTTTCTGGCCCATGAAATCTTGTTTCCTGTCCATGAAGCCTTGTTTCCGGGCCCCGTCCTATTTTATGTCATCCATGCAGAGCTTCCGGTCTGATGCCCTATTCTGGTTCCCGTGCCCTGTTTCCATTCCCAATGTCCTCTTTCCATCCTTGAAGACCTGCTTCCTTTCCTAGATACCCTGTTTTGGGGCCTGGTTTCCCTGTTTCCAGTCCCGGTGGGCAGGTGCATTATCTCAGGGCAGACCAGGATGACTGGGAAACCTCACATCTGGTCTAGCAGTTATAGGTGCTATAGGTGTGCTATAGGTATGGACTTGCTCCATGAGTCCTGAAGAGGGGTCAGAGGTTATGGGCTAGGGTCAAAGGTCAGCAGTGAGCACTGTCTTAAATAAATAATATCTAGTATTAATTTAATTATTGTTAACTTATGTAAAATTAATTTTATATAAGCTTTCTTTTAAAATAATCTGGATAAAATTAATTTAATATGTATTTATTTTAAATAAAATCAATCAATATGAATTTAAATATTTATTTCCATTGGTGAATGTGTCACTGTGTAAGTACAATCTCTCCCCTGAAACCGGAAGCTAGGTGAGTGTGAGCCTCGGTGTGGGTGCTGGGTATTAGAGCAAGAAACTCAGAAAGAGCAGTTTGTTTTCTAACCACTGAACGATCTCTCAAGCACCAATGTTTTTATTCCTCATCAAATACACAGTATATATCATAAAGCTCTCTGCATTTTATTTTATCAATGGAGTCTTCCTGTTGGTTCTCAGCCCCTATCTGACCAGCAGTGGCCCTGGGGTTCATTCCCATGCTGACTCCCTCTGTCCTCTGTGAGGAAGCTGTGATTAAAGCCAGGCACTTCCACTTAGAGCTGGGGAGGCTTATTTGAAAATACTTAATTTAATTCCAACAGTGTATATGTGGTTGTGTAAATAGCCCATGTGAGGCATCCCTTCTCCCTGAGGTACCAGGATATTATAGTATAGAATTTATTCAGGGCATGGGGAGGGGACTTGGGAGTGTAATAGAGGCAGAGAGAGAGAGAGAGAGAGAGAGAGAGAGAGAGAGAGACATAGAGTGAGAGACATATAGAGAGAAACATAGATATAGTAATAGAGAGATAGATAGAAACAGAGAGTCACAGAGAGAGACACATAGAATGAGAAATATATATAGAGAGAGACATGAGAGAGATTGGAGACATAGAGAAATACATAAAAAAACATAGAACCAGAGACATAGATAAATAGATAATCAGAGACAGAGAGATAGAAAAAGAGAGACAAAGACATTGAGAGAGAGAGAGTGAGAAGAAAAGAGAAGAGAAGAGAAGAGAAGAGACAGAAAGCAGAGGCGGGCCATGAGCACCTGGAGAGAGAAGAGTAAGGGAAAGGAAGAGAGAGTGAAAGAATAGAGGAGCAAGGCCAAGAGAGAGAGGGGCAAACAAAATGTGCATGCTTCCATCCTACATAGATAATCACATGAAGTAGAGGGAAGAAGGCACATAGGAGGGAGTCAAGAGTGGGAGATAAAAAAAGGGTGGACAGGGTCAGGTATGGGAAGGGACAGAGAACAGGGGGTCAGGAAATAGAAATATGTTGCAGTAGATGATGGATAACTGGGAGTAGCCTCTAGAAAGTCCCAGGTGCCAGGGAAATAAGAGGTTTCCAGAACCCAACAGAAATGACATTAACCAAACTACACAACAAAGGGAAGCTAGAACCTGTAGAGATTGCTCCCAATTGATAGGCATGTGCCTCCCGCTCATATCAAAATATTTATTCCAGAATTCTTCCTGTGAACAAAAGAATAGCCCCATCAGAATAGTCAGGGGGTAAGATTGAAGAAACTTAGGATTGCAACCCCAAGGGAAGAAAAATATTCACTAACCTGACCACACGGTACATTCAGGGACTAAACCAGCAACCAAAGAGCACAAATGGAGAGACCCTTGCTTCAGCTCTTGATGTAGCAGAGGATGTCATTATCTGACACTGATGGAAGGGGAGGCACTTGGGGCAAAAATGCAGAATTTCCCCTTATTTTGGGGCAAAAATGTAAATTTCCCCTCATTTTGTGCAAAAATGAAGAAATTTCTCTTATTTTAGTGCAAAAATGCAGAAATTCCCATATTTTCGGGCAAAAAGGCAGAAATTTTGCTTGTTTTGGGGCTTAAATGCAGAAATTTCACATATTTTACAGTAAAAAGACAAAAATTTTTCTTATTTTGGGACAAAATTGCCGAAATTTACTTATTTCAGTGCAAAAAGGCAGAAATTTTTCTTATATTGGGGCAAAAAGGCAGAAATTCCCTTTATTTTGGGGCAAAATTGGAGAAATTTCGATTATTTTGGGGCTAAATTGCAGAAATATCGCTTTTTTTCTGTTAAAAAATGCAGAAATTTTCTTTATTTTGGGGCAAAATTGCAGAAATTTTCCTTATTTTAGGGCAAAAAGGTAGAAATTCATTATATTTTGGGGCAAAAATGCAGAAATTCCCCTTATTTGGGGGCAAAAGAGCAGAAATTCCCATTATTTTGGGGCAAAAATTCAGAAACTCTCCTTATTTTGGGCAAAATTGCAGAAATCTTACTTATTTCACGGAAAAATGCAGAAATTTCTTTTATTTTAGATAAAATGAAGACATTATCACTAGAAAGACAGAAAGTCTACTTATTTTGGGGCAAAAAGGTAGAAATTCCCCTTATTTTGGGGTAAGAAGACAGAAATTCTCTTTCTTTTGGGAGAAAAATGCAGACATTCCACTTATTATTTGGCAAAAAAAAGAAATTCACCTTATTTGGGGGCAAAAAGGCAGAAATTTTTCTATTTTTGGGGCATAATAGCAGAAATTTCCCTTATTTCATAGTAAAATGGCAGAATTTTCCTTATTTTGGGGTTAAAATTGCAGAAATTTCACTTATTTCAGTGCAAAAAGGCAGAAATTTTCTTTCTTTTGGGGTAAAAATGCAGAAATTCCCTTTTTTGAGGCAAAAAGGCAGAAATTCACCTTATTTTGCAAAAAAAAATACAGAAATATTCCTTATTTTGGTGGATAATTGCAGAAATTTCACTTATTTCACGGCAAAAAATGAGGAAATTGTCCTTATTTTGGGGCAAAATTGCAGATTTAACTTATTTCCGGGCAAAAATGCAGAAATATTCCTTATTTTGGGGAAAATGCAGAAATTCCCTTTATTTTGGGGTAAAATTTCAGAAATTTCCCTTATTTTGCAGCAAAATAGCAGAAATTTCACTTATTTCATGTAAAAAAGGCAGAAATTTCCATTATTTTGGGGCAAAAAGGAAGAAGTTCCCCTTATCTTGGGGCAAAAATACAGAAATTCTTTTTATTTTGGGCCAAAAATGCAGAAATTTCCATTATTTTATGGCCAATAGTCAAAAATTCCCCTTATTTGTGGCAAAAGGCAGAAATTACCATGATTTTTGAGCGAAAAGGCAGAAATTCCCCTTATCTTGGTGCAAAAAGGTAGAAATTCCCTTTATTTTAGGGGTCAAAAAGGAATAAATTCTTATTTTGAGGCAAAAAGGCTGAAATTTTTTTATTTTGGGGCAAAAATGCAGAAATTACTCTTATTTTGGGGCAAAAATGCAGAAAATTTGCTTATTTTTGGGCATAATTGCAGAAATTAAACTTATTTCATGGTAAAAAGGCAGAAATTTTCATTATTTTGGGGCAAAATTGGTGAAATCTCACTTATTTCAGTGCAAAAAGGCAGAAATTTTCTTTATTTTGTGGCAAAAAGGAGGAAATTCCCTTTATTTTGGGGCAAAATTGGAGAAAATTTGATTATTTTGGGGCTAAATTGCAGGAATTTCAATTATTTCTGGTAAATAATGCAGAAATTTCCTTTATTTTGGAAAATAAGGCAGAAATTTATTTTATTTTGAGGCAAAATTGCAGAAATTTTCCTTACTTTAGGGCGAAAAGTTAGAAATTCATTGTATTTTCAGGCAAAAATTCAGAGATTCCCCTTATTTTGGGGCAAAAGAGCAGAAATTCCCATTATTTTGGGGCCAAAATGCAGAAACTCTCCTTATTTGGGGGCAAAATTGCAGAAATTTTACTTATTTCACTAAAAAATGCAGAAATTTCTTTTATTTTGGATAAAATGAAGAAATTTTCATTAGATTATGGCAGAAAGGCAGAAATTTCTTTTATTTTGGAACAAAATTGCAAAAATTTCACTTATTTTGGGGCAGAAAAGCAAAAATTCCTCTTATTTTGGGGCAAAAAATGCAGAAATTCCCCTTATTTTGGGGCAAAAATGCCGAAATTTCCTTTATTTTGGGGCAAAAAGGCAGAAATTCCCCTTATTTTGGGGTAAAGAAGCAGAAATTTCCCTTCTCTATTGGGGCAAATTGGCAGAAATTTCCCTTATTTTAAGGCAAAAAGGCAGAAATTCCCTTAATTTTAAGGAAAATGCAGAACTTCTCCTTATTTTGGGCCAAAAAGCAGAAATGCCATTTTTTGGGGTCAAAAAGGCAAAATTTTCAATTATTTTGTGGTATAAATGCAGAAATACCTTTTATTTTGGGAAAAAAAGGCAGAAATTTCCCGTATTTTCTGGTAGAAAGGCAGAAAGTCTACTTATTTTGGGGCAAAAAGTTAGAAATTCCCCTTATTTTGTGGTAAAAAGACAGAAATTCCCTTTATTTTGGGAGAAAAACGCAGAAATTCCACTTATTTTTTGGCAAAAGGCAGCAATTCTCTTTATTTTGTGGCAAAAAGACATAATTTCCCATTATTTTAGGGCAAAAATGCAGAAATTCTCCCTATTTTTGGCAAAAATGCAGAAATACCCCTTATTTTGTGGCAAAAAGCAGAAATTTTCCTAATTATGGGGCAAAATTTTGGAAATTTCACTCATTTCACGGCAAAAAGGCAGAAATTCCCTTTATTTAGGGAAAAAAAGGCAGAAATTTCTCTTATTTTGGAACAAAAAGGAAAAAATTTCCCATTTTTCCGGGAGAAAGGCAGAAATTCCCCTTATTTTGGGGCAAAAATGGAGAAATTCCTCTTATTTTGGGGCAAAAAGAAAGAAATTCTCTTTCTTTTGGGGGGAAAAGGCAGAAAATCCACATATTATTTGGCAAAAAGGCAGAAATTCTTCTAATTTTGGGGCAAAAATGCAGAAAATTTTTATTTTAATGAAAAAGAAGGAAATTTCTGTTATTTTCTGGCAGAAAGGCAGAAATTTCTTTTATTTTGGAACAAAATTGCAGGAATTTCAATTATTTTGGGGTTAAAAGGCAGAATTTTCCCTTATTTTGAGGCAAAAATGCAGAAATTCCCCTTATTTGGGGGCAAAAGAGCAGAAATTCCCATTATTTTGGGGCAAAAATGAAGAAACTCTCCTTATTTTGTGCAAAATTGCAGAAATTTTACTTATTTCATGGAAAAATGCAGAAATTTCTTTTATTTTAGATAAAATTAAGACATTATCACTAGAAAGGCAGAAAGTCTACTTATTTTGGGGCAAAGAGGTAGAAATTCCCCTTATTTTGGGGTAAGAAGACAGAAATTCCTTTTCTTTTGGGAGAAAAATGCAGAGATTCCACTTATTTTTTGGCAAAAAAGCAGAAATTCACCTTATTTTGGGGCAAAAAGGCAGAAATTTTCATATTTTTGGGGCATAATAGCAGAAATTTCCCTTATTTCATGGTAAAAAGGCAGAATTTTCCTTATTTTGGGGTTAAAATTGCAGAAATTTCACTTATTTCAGTGCAAAAATGCAGAAATTTTCCTTCTTCTGGGACAAAAAGGCAGAAATTCCCTTTCTTTTTGTGCAAAATTGGAGAAATTTTGATTATTTTGGGGCTAAGTTGGCGAAATATAACTTACTTCTGAAAAAATGCAGAAATTTCCTCTATTTTGGGGCAAATAGGCCGAAATTTCTTTTATTTTGAGGCAAAATTGCAGAATTTTTTAAATTTTAGGGCAACAAGGTAGATAGTCTTTTTATTTTGGGGCAAAAATGCAGAAATTCCCCATATTTTGGGGCAAAAATGAAGAAATTCCTTTTATTTTGGGCAAACAAAAGAAATTCCCCTTATTTTGGGGTAAATAGGCAGAAATTTTCCTTCTCTATTTTGGAAAATTTGCAGAAATTACCCTTATTTTTGGTCACAAAGGCAGAAATTCCTTTTATTTTGGGGCAAAAATGCAGAAATTCCCTTTATTTTGGGCCAAAAAGCAGAAATGCCATTTTTTGGGGGCAAAAAGGCAAAAATTTCACTTGTTTTGTGGCAAAAATGCAGAAATTCCGCTTATTTTGGGACAAAAAGTCAGAAATTTCCCGTATTTTCGGGAAGAAAGGCAAAAATTCTCAATATTTTGGGGCAAAAAAGGAGAAATTCTCTTTATTTTGTGGCAGAAACGCATAAATTCCCCTTATTTTGGGACAGAAACGCAGAAATTATCGGTATTTTCGGGTAGAAAAGCAGAAATTCTCCTAATTTTGTGGCAAAAATTCAGAAATTTCCCTTATTTTGGGGCTAAAACACAGAAATTCCCTTTATTTTTAGAGAAAAAGGCAGAAATTCCACTTATTTTTTGCAAAAAGGAAGCAATTACCTTCTTTTGGGGCAAAAAGGCAGAAATGCCCCTATTTTGGGGCCAAAAGGCGGTAATTCCCCTTATTTTAGGGCAAAAAGGCAGAAATTCCCCTAATTTTGAAACAAAAATGCAGAAATTTTCTTTATTTTGGTGAAAAAGCAGGAAATTTCTGTTATTTTCTGGCAGAAAGGCAGGAATTTCTTTTATTTTGGAACAAAATTGCAGAAATTTCACTTATTTTCAGGCCAAAAAGCAGAATCTTCCATTATTTTGGGGCAAAATTCGGAAATTCCCCTTATTTTTTGGGCAAAACTGCAGAATTTTCACTTCTTTCAGGGCAAAACTACAGAAATTCCCTTTATTTTGGGGCAAAAAGGCAGAAATTCCCCTTATCTTGGTGCAAAAAGGTAGAAATTCCCTTTACTTTGGGGTCAAAAAGGCAGAAATACTTCTTATTTTTGGGCAAAAAGGCAGAAATTCCCCTTATTTTGGGGCAAAAATGCATAAATTCCCCTTATTTTTAGGCAAAAATGCAGAAATTCCCCATTTTTGGGGGCAAAAATGCAGAAATTCACCTTATTTTTTGGAAAAAATGCAGAAATATTACTTATTTTGGAGGAAAATTGCAGAAATTTCACTTATTTCAGGGCAAAAATTCAGAAATATTCCTTATTTTGGGGCAAAAATGCAGAAATTCCCTTTATTTTGTGGTAAAATTTCAGAAATTTCCTTTATTTTACAGCAAAATAGCAGAAATTTCACTTATTTCAGGTATAAAAGGCAGAAATTTCCCTTATTTTGGGGCAAAAAAGAAGAAATTCCCCTTATCTTGAGGCAAAATATAGAAATTCTCTTTATATTGGGGTAAAAATGCAGAAATTTACATTATTTTATGGCCAAAAGTCAGAAATTCCCCTTATTTGTGGCAAAAAGGCAGAAATTTCCATGATTTTTGGGCAAAAATGGAGAAATTCCCCTTATTTTAGGGCAAAAATGCAGAATTTCCCTCTATTTTTGGCAAAAAATGCAGAAATGCTCCGTATTATGTGGCAAAAGCAGAAATTTTCATTATTATGGGGCAAAATTGCAGAAATTTACTCATTTCATGGCAAAAAGGCAGAAATTCCCTTTATTTAAAGGCAAAAAGGCAGAAATTCTCCTTATTTTGGGGCAAAAAGGAAGAAATTTCCTTTATCTTGTGGTAAAAAGGCAGAAATTCTTCTGATTTTGGGGCAAAATTGCAGAAATTTCACTTATTTCAGAGAAAAAAAGCAAAACATTTTCTTATTTTGGGGCAAAAAAGCAGAAATTTCCATTATTTTGGGGCAAAAAGGCAGAAATTCACCTTATTTTGGGGTAAAATTGCAGAAATTTCACATATTTCATGGCAAAAAGGCAGAAATTTCCCGTTATTTTGGGGCAAAATTGCAGAAATTTCACTTATTTCAGGGTAATAAGTCAGAAATTCCCCTTATTTTGGGGCAAAAAAGAAAGAAATTCCTTTTGTTTTGGGGGAAAAAGACAGAAATTCCACTTATCTAGAGGCAAAATGCAGAAATTCTGATTATTTTGGAGCAAAAATGAAGACATTTTCCTCTTTTATGGAAAAAAGTTATGCATTCCCCTTATTTTCGGGCAAAAAGGCAGAAATTCCCCGTATTTTGAAGCAAAATTGCAGAAATTCCCCTAATTGTGGGGCAAAAAGGCAGAAATTCCCTATATGTTGGGGCAAAAAGACAGAATTTCTTCTTATTTTGGGGCAAAACTCAAAAATTCCCCTTATTTTGGGACAAAATTGCAGAAATTTCACTTATTTAGGGGCAAAATTGCAGAAATTTCACTTATTTCAGGGGAAAAAGGCAGAAATTTTCCTTATTTTGGGGCAAAAATGCAGAAATTCTTAATATTTTGTGGCAAAAATGCAGAAATTCCTATTATTTTGAGGTAAAAAGGCTGAAATTCCTTTTATTTGGGGGCAAAAAGGCAGAAATTTCCCTTATTTTGGGGCAAAAAGACAGAAATTCCCCTTATTTTGTGGCAAAAAGGCAGAAATTTCTCTTATTTTGGGGCAAAATTGCAGAAATTTCACATATTTCAGGGCATAATTAAAAAATTCCTTATATTTTGGGGCAAAAAGACAGAAATTCCGTTTATTTTTGGGTAAAAAGGCAGAAATTTCACTTATTTTGAGATAAAAAGGCAGAAATTCCTCTTATTTTGGGGCAAAAATGAAGAAATTTCCCTTTTTTGTGGCAAAAGGTATACATTCCCCTTACTTTTGGGATAAAAAGCAGAAATTCCCCGTATTTTGAAGCTAAATTGCAGAAATTCTCATAATTTTCGGGCAAAAAGACAGAAATTCTCCTTATTTTGGGGCAAAAGGACAGAAAATCTCCTTTTTTGGGAGCAAACAGTCAGAAATTCCCTTTATTTTGGGGCAAAATTGCAGAAATTTCCTTTACATTGGGGCAAAATTGCAGAAATTTCCCTTATTTTGGGGCAAAATTGCAGAAATTTCACTTATTTCAGGGTAATAAGTCAGAAATTCTCCTTATTTTGGGGCAAAAAAGACAGAAATTCCCTTTATTTTGGGGGAAAAGGAAAGAAATTCCACTTATTTAGAGGCAAAAAGGCAGAAATTCCCCTTATTTTGGAGAAAAAATGAAGAAATTTCCCTTTTTATGGCAAAAAGGTATGCATTCCCATTATTTTCAGGCAAAAAGGCAGAAATTCCCCGTATTTTGGAGCAAAATTGCAGAAATTCCCCTAATTTTGGGGCAAAAGGCAGAAATTCCCTTTATTTTGGGGAAAAATCAAAAATTCCCCTTATTTTGGGGCAAAATTAAAGAAATTTCCTTTATTTTGGGGCAAAATTGCAGGAATTTACCTTATTTTGGGGCAAAATTGCAGAAATTTTTCTTATTTGGGGCAAAATTACAGAAATTTCACTTATTTTCAGGTAAAAAGGCTGAAATTTCCTTTATTTGGGGGCAAAAAGGGAGAAATTCCCTTTGTTTTGGGGCAAAAGTGCAGACATTTGCCTTATTATGGGGAAAAATTGCAGAAATTTCCCTTATTTTAGAGCAAAATTGCAGAAATTTCACTTATTACAGAGAAAAAAAGCAAAAATTTTTCTTATTTTGAGGCAAAAAGGCAGAAAGTCACATTATTTTGGGGGAAAAAGGCAGAAATTCACCTTATTTTGGGGTAAAATTGCAGAAATTTCACATATTTCAGGGCAAAAAGGCAGAAATTTCCCTTATTTTGGGGCAAAATTGCAGAAATTTCACTTATTTTAGGGTAATAAGTCAGAAATTCCCCTTATTTTGGGGCAAAAAAGACAGAAATTCCCTTTGTTTTGGGGGAAAATGACAGAAATTCCACTTATTTAGAGGCAAAAAGTCAGAAATTCCCCTTATTTTGGAGCAAAAATGAAGAAATTTCCCTTTTTTATGGCAAAAAAGTTATGCATTCCCCTTATTTTCGGGCAAAAAGGCAGAAATTTTATGTATTTTGGTGCATAATTGCAGAAATTCCTCTAATTGTGGGGCAAAAACGGAGAAATTCCCTATATGTTGGGGCAAAAAGACAGAAATTTTCCTTATTTTGGGGCAAAACTCAGAAATTCCACTTTTTTTGAGGCAATATTCCAGAAATTTCCGTTATTTTGGGGCAAAATTGCAGAAATTTCACTTATTTTGGGGCAAAATTGCAAAATTTCACTTATTTCACGGAAAAAAGGCAGAAATTTTCCTTATTTTGGGGCAAAAAGGCAGAAATTCCTAATATTTTGTGGCAAAAATGCAGAAATTCCCCTTATTTTGAGGTAAAAAGGCTGAAATTCCCCTTATATGGGGGAAAAAGGGCAGAAATTTCCCTTATTTTGGGGCAAAATTGCAGAAATTTCACTTATTTCAGAGAAAAAAAGCAAAAATTTTTCTTATTTTGGGGCAAAAATGCAGAAATTCCCATTATTTTGAGGCAAAAAGGCAGAAATTCACCTTATTTTGGGGGAAAATTGCAGAAATTTCACTTATTTCAGGGTAATAAGTCAGAAATTCCCCTTATTTTGGGGCAAGAAAGACAGAAATTCCTTTTGTTTTAAGGGAAAAAGACAGAAATTCCACTTATTTAGAGTCAAAAAAGCAGAAATTCTTCTTATTTTGGAGCAAAAATGAAGAAATTTCCTTTTTTTATGGCAAAAAGGTATGCATTCCCCTTATTTTCGAGCAAAAAGGCAGAAATTCCCCATATTTTGGAGCAAAATTGCAGAAATTCCCCTAATTGTGGGGCAAAAAGGCAGAAATTCCCTATATGTTGTGGCAAATGACAGAAATTCTCCTTATTCTGGGGCAAAACTCAGAAATTCCACTTATTTTAGGGCAAAATTCCAGAAATTTCCCTTATTTTGGGGCAAAATTGCAGAAATTTCCCTTATTTTGGGGCAAAATTGCAGAAATTTCACTTATTTTAGGGCAAAATTGCAGAAATTTCACTTATTTCATTGAAAAAAGGCAGAAATTTTCCTTATTTTGGGCAAAAATGCAGAAATTCTTAATATTTTGTGGCAAAAATGCAGAAATTCCCCTTATTTTGAGGTAAAAAGGCTGAAATTCCTTTTATTTGGAAGCAAAAAGGCAGAAATTTCCCTTATTTTGGGGCAAGTAGACAGAAATTCCTCTTATTTTGTGGCAAAAATGTAGAAATTTCTTTTATTTTGGGGCAAAATTGCAGAAATTCACTTATTTCAGGGCATAATTTAAAAATTCCTTATATTTTGGGGCAAAAAGACAGAAATTCCGTTTATTTTTGGGTAAAAAGGCAGAAATTTCACTTATTTTGAGGTAAAAAGGCAGAAATTCCACTTATTTTGGGGCAAAAATGAAGAAATTCCCCTTTTTTGAGGCAAAAGGTATACATTCCCCTTACTTTCGGGATAAAAAGCAGAAATTCCCTGTATTTTGAAGCAAAATTGCAGAAATTCTCATAATTTTCGGGCAAAAAGGCAGAAATTCTTCTTATTTTGGGGCAAAAAGACAGAAAATCTCCTTTTTTCGGGAGCAAAAAGTCAGAAATTCCAGTTGGCAAAGGGCAGAGACCTTGGAGTAGATGGGAGGGGGCAAGCTTTCCAGCTTTGTTGAAAAGAAAGTGCATCTAAGGAAGAAGAAAACACTAGAAAGGATCAAAGTTCCTCAGACTTCTCCCTAAGAAACCAGCTCCAGGAGGAAAATAATGGCAGGCACACCCATAGCTCTTGAACACCATCTCATTGGTGAATGAGTGCTGTATTAAGGAAGCAGCAATTACCTTTCATCATGCCTAAGCAATTAAAGCACCAGTGGTTTAAAAACTGTAAAGAAATACTGAGAGTAATTAATATATTAGGGGACTTTTTTTTCTTGAACAGTAGTTAATTTGGGTCTGAAATGTTTCTGTATAAAAGTGTACAAGTTCAATACTTGTTTTTAATACCACTGTTTGTTTGTTTGTTTGTTTCTTTCTTTCTTTCTTTCTTTCTTGCTTTCTTAATTTCTTTCTTTCTTTCTTTCTTTCTGTGTGTGTGTGTGAGAGAGAGAGAGAGACAGACAGATAGACTGACTGACTAGATGTGGTTTGTGTATGTGAGTACAGGTGCCTACAGAGGCCAGAAGAGGAAGTAAGATGGCTGGAGTTACAGGTGATTGTGAGTCACCCGATGTGATTGCTTGGAACCAAATTCAGGTCCTCTGGGAGAGCAGCAAGAGCTCTGAACTGAACTATCTCTTCTTCAGCCACATAACTTGCATATTTATTGAAATAGGGTTTCTATGTTTAGCCCTGGCTGTCCTGGAACTCACTCTTTAGCCCAGGCTGGCCTGGAATTCAGATATCTGCCTCCCAAATGCTGGAATTAAAGGTGTGGGATTAAAGATGGCTCAGCAGTTGAGAGCACTGACTGCTCTTCCAGAGGTCATGAGTTCAATTCCCAGCAACCACATGGTAGCTCACAACCATCTGTAATTGGATCTGATGTCCTCTTCTGGTGTGTCTGAAGACAGTGATATTGTGTGTGTGTGTGTGTCTTTGTGTGTGTGTGTGTGTGTGTGTGTGTGTGTGTGTGTGTGTGTGTAATCTTTTAAAGGTGTGCACCAGTTGCTGTTCTTCAGATAAAATGTTTTCCTTTACCTTTAATTTTGATGTACTTTCTTACCTTTATTTTTTTATAATTATAAAGAAAAGCATGCCCACATCAAATAAAAATAAATAAAAGATGAAATAAAAAGAAAGTGAATATTGGTAAAATACTCTTAAGTATATAAAATTGCACAGAATTCTGAAATATATCATTTACAACAAAAAAGGCAGAAGAGTCACTGGATTGAATTATCCAGTAATGTGAGGCTAGACAATATGACCACATGCTGTTTTATAGTCACATGATCCAACTTATTGGAATTATGAAATTCTCAGCCCTTATGGCTTATTAGACATAGGCACATTTATTTCTTTTTTTCCCAGATTTATCTATTTAATTTTTATGATTCATTTGACTTTTTGTCAATCATTGTTGAGTAGTAGGGCCAAGAGAAGAACCATCAGTTAGAGAGAAGATTCGATGAAAACAAGACTTCAGTCTTTCTTAGAAGAGAGAACAAAACAACCACAGGAGGAAATACAAGGTCAAATAGAGGAACAGGGATTGAAAAAAGATCATTCAGAAGCGCTCTCACCTGGGGATCCACCCCATATGCAGCCACTATATCCAAGTACTATTGCTGATGCCAAGAAGTATTTACTGACAGGAACCAGATAAAGATATCTCCTCAGGGGCTCTGCCATATTCATACAGATATAGCTGAACATGCTTGCAGCTAACCATCAGACTGAACACAGGAACCCCAAATGAAGGTGCTAAAGAAAGGACTGAAGGAGCTGAAATGGGTTGCAACCTCATGGGAAGAACAACCAAACAAACCCTCCATGACTCCCATGAACTAAAACACCAACCACTGAGCACACATTGAGAGACCTATGGCTCCAGTTGCGTATGTAGCTGAAGACAGCAGTGTCTGGCATCAATGGGAGAAGAGGCCTTTGGTTCAGGGAGGACACATTTTTCCAATATAGAGGAAAGCCAAGGCAATGGAGTGGAGAGGTTGATTAGGAGCAAGTGCACCTTTGTGAAGACAAATGAAGGGGAAGGGGGAGGGGAATGGGAGCAGGGTGGGGGAAGGGATAACATTTCAAATGTAAATACAGAGAGTATCTAATAAAAAATTAGGGCAGTGGGAAAAACATGGCTTGTTGTTTTGTCTTTTATTAACTTGGTTCTTTGTCAAAGTAGAGAATGCTACTGACAGAAGATCACTGCTTTACATAGCCAAACTGTCTCTAACATTTGGAAAATCAAACTAGATGCTGAAAATCCCATATAAGGTTGATTTTGCTAGGTCTCACACCTAGCCTCATGGGTGGCCAGACTAAAGGGTTGACTTATATGTATGAAGAAAAAGCCAGTGTGTGTGTGTGGGGGGGGGATTAGTATCACTAAGGTTTTCACTAACTGAGAACTGTGGCAAGCAAACAAGAGAATGTTTAATGGAGCCTAGAGGCCAAGGAATAAGGTTAGAAGCAACAGTGATATGTGGTAGAGAAGAGGACAGACAAAGGGCAGGACTCGACTTGTTTGCAATTACTCAAAGGACCTCTCTAGAGGAGCAATGACCCTTGTACTGACATCATCTTAGACTGAGCATAATTAAGGTTCTAAGTGAACCCTATAGTGTTCTAGGTACTAAAAAGGTATCCCTGGCTGTTCTGTAAGCATTTAATTCCTGGCTCCAGGTCACCAAGATGCCAATGTAAGGGACAGCTGCAAGAAACAGAGCAGTCCTAGGACTGAGAGTGCATTCAGGGGCACTGAGGAGCAGCTTTGAAGCTATCAAACAAAGACACTTTATTTAAACCCAAAGATATGAGGTAGAATGTGGATGTCAGAAGATGAAAAGACACTGATTAAAGAGTTCAATCTAGCAGGTAGTGAAGCTCCCTGTTAATAAGAGAGTAGTTAAGAGCCTAGCCTGGCCCCTACCCAGCATAAAAGTATAGCCTCCTCCTTAGGCTTAGAGAACATTCTCAGGACATATGAACTTTATACTTGGCTTAGCCAAAGATGCTCTCATAAATGACCAATCCCAATAAAGATTACATCAGTCTCCCTCATAGGACTCATAAAAGTTCAGCAAGCAGGGCATCATGAGACATAGGCACATTTCTAATATCAAATTTCTCATTAATTAGGTTTTGGTTTAGAATGTCTGATTTGCATATTAATTGTGTTATTTCACCTTTTTGTTTATTAATATTTTATTCAAATTTACTGAATATTATCTGCATTTACACTTCAAAAATTATACTCTTCCCCCCCCACTACTCTCAGTCCTCCATCTTAACTTGCTTTCATGAAGGTGCTCCCTCTCCTAATTACCCTCTTGATCTCAGTGCCTTGGCAGGTTGATGATGTTATTTTTCCTATGAGGTTGCAAACCTTTCAGCTCTTTCTGTCCTTTCTCTAGCTTTTTAATTGGTGTCCCTGTGTACAGTCTGATGGGTAGCTGCAAGCATCCTCATCTATATATATGACTCTGGAAGAATCTCTCAGGAGACATCCATTTCTGTTTCTAGTCAGTAAACACTTCTTGGCACCAGCAATACTACATGGGTTTGCTGGGTGCATATGGGTGGTTCTCTCAGTAGGTAAATCTCAGTAGATGTTTTCTTCAATTCCTGCTCCTCTATTTGATCTTGTTTTTCATCCCTTGACTGTTTTATTCTCCATTCTAAGAAGGACTGATGCATCCACGTTCTGGGACTTCTTCTTTTTGAGTTTCATAATTTTTGTGGATAATTTTTTGGGTATTCTGAGCTTTTTGGGCTAGTTTCTGCTTAGGAGAGAGTACATAAGATAAGTGCTCTTTTGTGACAGGATTACATCACTGAGGACAATAGCTTCAAGATCCATATATTTGTCTAGAATTTCTTGAACTTATTGTTTTAAACAGTTGAGATGTAATCTATTGTATACTAAAATTTCTGTATTCATACGTCTGTTAAAAGATATCTGGGATTTTTCAACTTCTCATTATTATACTTAAGGCTGCTATGAACATATTTGAGCATGCATCCTTGTTAGATGTTGAAGCTACTTTTGGGTATATGCCCAAAAGTAGTATAGCTGGGTACTTGGGTAGTACTATGTACAACTTTATGAGGAACAGCTAGACTCATTTGTAGAGTGGTTGTACCAATTTAGAAACCCACTAACATCGGAAATGAGTTCCACTTTCTCCACATTCTCACCAGCATCTGTTGTCACCTGAGGTTTTTATATTTTAGCCAGTCTGGTGTATGTGATGTGGAATCTTAGGATTGTGTTGATTTGCATTTACCTGATAACTAGGGATGTTTAGCATTTCTTTAGTTGCTTCTCACCAATTCAATATTTTCAGTTGATAAGTCCTTATTTAGCTCTGTACTCCTAATTTCAATAGAATTATTTGATTCTCTTGAGTGTAACTTCTTGAGAACTTTGTATATAATTGGTACTAGCCTTCCTAGCCAAATTTTGGTGATTTCAAGGCCCTCCAGATCAGTATTTTTTGTATGTTATGAAGAACTTTATGGCCAACCCACCAAAATGTTGTCTTAGGGAAGTGCTTGTGATCCTCAAAACAGAAATGAGCAAATATAATACAACTCACTGCAGCGTCTTTTTACCATTCTAGCAAGCCTTGGTCCCCCCACTGCCACAGTGCACCACCACCCTGTGGGAAGATTTTGATGGTGTTTAGTCCTGAATGTCTATCAGGGCAAAGCTGTATAGTAAGCAAAAAACAGGGAGTATGTGTGCAAGCACCTAATTGGAAAGTAACTGTGGCCTTTAATATAATTCATTGGTATTGGGATGATACCAATCAAAACGGGTCATAACATTAACTTGATTCCTGCTCTTCTACTCCTTAAGCAGGGGGCAGGCTTATAACCTGGGGCTACAGTTTTGATTTGTGAATAACCTGGAAGCAGTGGTCTTATTGAGAGTGTAATACTTTAAATGCTGGTGGTGATGAGAATTAGCCTAGAGACTATAGCTATGTAACACCCTCTTAGTTTATCTGAATTTAAATTACATCAGGTTCACTAAAATGGACTCTGAAATTGAAAATTTTGGCATCTCAATTCAAAGTCTCAAATAAGCACACCTGAATAAGAGGACTGAAGTGAGGTAAGGAATCAGTCAGATCTGGTAAGGAAGGATTGTCATTCTTCTGGCAATCATGGCCAACCAATGGATGGTAACACTTCTAAAAAATCTTTTATCGTGGAGGATTGATTTAGCTTTTATGGTGTTTTTATTTTTCCATAGGGAGAATTGTTCCTTTAAGATCTTTAAGAATTCGGTTGGGATTTAATGGGTTTTGCATTGAATCAGTAGAATGTTGTTGGTAAGATAGCATTTTGTACTGCTTTAATCCTCTGAATGCAGGAGCATATGTGACCTGTGCATCTTCTAGTGGCTTCTTCAATTTATTTCTTCAGATAGTTGACTTTTTCATACAGGTAGTTTGCTTGCTCAGATAGTTACACCTATAAATATATAGCTTTGCTCTTTGGTAAGGTATTGTTTTCATCATTTCCTTCTTAGCCTATTTATTTTTTATGATAAGAAGGGCCTTTGAATTATTTGAATTAAGTTTTTTTCTAGACACATTGTTGAAGATCTTTATCATCTGCAGCAGTTCTGTGGTTAGAAATTCTAGGATCGATTCCCAGAGATAAAGGACTGGTGAAAAGGAGATCTGAGTTGCCAGGGGGCAGAGAGATCTCTGCCGAGTGTGCCCGGAAAGCACGCCCCTGCTCTACCTGATCCAGGAACCCAGCATTCCCGCCCGGTGGCTTTGGGGCCAAGAACAGGGCTCTGACCATCTTCCTTCTGGACCAGCAGAGATCCAGGGACACAGACCTGTTACAAGAGAAAGGTGAGAACATATCACTGACAATGAGATTGCAAGAGGAAAGCAAAAGAGCATATCCCAAGGAAACCAAGACAACCTGGCAACACCAGTACCAAGCTCTCCCATCACAGCAAACAGCAGAATTCCAAACACAAAAGAAGACGCAGAACTAAAATCATACCTCAAGATGATGATAGAGATCCTTAAACAAGAACAGGGAGAAAAGCAAAAAGTATCAGAAGCTTTTAAAGAGGAAACAAGAAAAACACTCAAAGAACTCAAAGAACTAGAAGAAAACAGAACCAAAGAGATGAAGGAATGGAAGAAGGAATTTCAAACGGAAATTGACAATATAAACAAAACACTAAAAGAGATAATCCTAGAGGTAGAACACCTAAAAAAGAAATCAGGAGTCACAGATGCAAGCATTTCCAATAGACTACAAGAGATGAAAGAGAGAATCTCCGGGGCTGAAGACAACTTTGAAAATATAGACAAATTAGAAAAGATGCAAAAACCAAAATGCTTCTAACCCAAAATGTCCAGAAGGTCCAAGACACAATGAGAAGACCAAACGTAAGGATAATAAAAATAGAAGAAGGAGAAGAATATCAACTAAGAGGCACAGTAAATATCTTCAACAAAATTGTAGAAGAAAACTTCCCTACTCTTAAGAATGAGATGACCACGAGCATAAAAGAAGCCTTCAGAAATCCAAATACGTTGGACCAGAAAAGAAATTCCTCCTGACACATAATAGTCAAAACACCAAGTGCCCAAAGCAAAGAAAGAATACTAAAAAAAGTAAGGAAAAAAGATCAGGTAACATATAAAGGCAGACCAATCAGAATCACATCCGATTTCTCAACAGAGACTATGAAAGCTAGAAGAGCCTGGAATGACATCTTGCAGACCCTAAGAGAGCACAAGTGCCAACCCAAGCTGATATACCCAGCAAAACTATCAATCACCATAGATGGAGAGATAAAGATATTTCAAGACAAATCTAAATTTACACAATATCTGACTACAAACCCAGCACTACAACAAATTATAGGTGGAAAACCCAATACAAAGAGGGGAACTACATCCTAGTAAAAACCAGAAAACCCCTAAGCAAGAAAACCAAAAGAAAGAGACACAGACACAATTCTTTCTACAAAAGCAATAATAGCAGGAAACAGAAACCACTATTCCTTGGTATCTATTAACATAAATGGTCTCAACTCCCCAATAAAGAGACATAGGCTATCAGACTGGATACATAAAAAAAAAAATCCAGCATTTTGCTGCATATAGGAAACTCATCTCAGAGACAAAGACAGACACTATCTCAGAATAAAAGTTGGGAAAAAAACTTTCAAGCATGCAGCCCCGAGAAGCAATCTGGAGTAGCTATTCTAATATCAAATAAAGTAAATTTCCAACAAAAAAATATCAAAAAGATAAAGAAGGACACTTTTTACTCATTAAAGGGAAAATATGTCAAGAGGAACTCTCAATCCTTAGCATATATATTCCAAATACAAAAGCACCTACATTCATACAAGAAACCGTAATAAAGCTCGAAAAATACATTTCACCCCACACAATAATAGTGGGAGACTTTAATACCCCACTCTCTCCAGTGGACAGATCATGGAAACAGTAACTGAACAAAGACACTCTAAAACTAGCAGAGACTATGAACCAACTGGAATTAATAGATATCTACAGAACATATCATCCTAAAGTAAAAAAATACACCTTCTCAGTACCCCATGGCACCTTCTCGAAAATTGACCACATAATTGGACACAGAATGAGCCTCAATCCATATAAGAAGATAGAAATACTCCCATGCATCCTCTCAGATCACCGTGGTCTAAGGCTGGTCTTTAACAACAACAAAGACAACAAAAAGTCCACATACACATGGAAACTAAACAATGCTCTGTTAAAATATAGCAGGGTCAAAGAAGAAATAAAGAAAGAAATTAAGGATTTTTTAGAATCAATGAAAACGAAAACACAACATACCCAAATCTATGGAATGCAATGAAAGCAGTACTGAGAGGAAAACTCATAGCCCTGAGTGCTTCCAAAAAGAAACTGGAGAGAGCACACATCAGCAACTTGACAGCACAGCTGAAAATTCTAGAAGAGAAAGAAGAAGATACACGCAAGAGGAGTAGATGGCAAGAAATAATCAAATCTTGGGCAGAAATAGACCAAATAGAAATAAAAAGAACCATTGAAAGAATCAACAAAACTAAGAGCTGGTTCTTTGAGTAAATCAAGAAAATTGATAAACCCCTTGCCAGACTAATTAGAGGGCAAAGAGAGAGTATCCAAATTAACAAAATCAGAAAGGAAAGTGGAGACATAACAACTGAAACTGGGGAAATTAAAAAAATCATCAGATCCTACTACAAAAGCCTATACTCCACAAAATTGGAGAATCTGGAAGAAATGGATCAATTCCTAGACAGATACAAGATCTTAAAATTAAACCAGGACCAGGTAAACCATCTAAATAATTTCATAACACATAAAAAGATAAAAGAAGTCATCAAAAGCCTCCCAACCAAAAAAAAAAAAAAAAAAAAAAAAAAAAAAAAAAAAAAAAAAAAAAAACCCAAGTCCAGATCTGTTACATGCAGAATTTCATTAGACATTTATTGTAGACATAACACCAATACTCTCCAAACTATTCCACAAGATAGAATCAGATGGAAAAATACCTAAGTCAATTTTAGAGGCTACAATAACCATCTTACCTAAACCACACAAAGACCCTAAAACTAAAGAGAACTTCAGACCTATCTCACTTATGAACATTGACGCAAAAATACTCAACAAAATCCTTGAAAACTGAATCTAAGAATATATCAAAACGATCATTCACCATGACCAAGTAGGTTTTATCCCTGGGATGAAGGGATGGTTTAATATAAGGAAATCCATCATTGTAATCCAACATATAAAAAAACTCAGAGAACAAAATCACATGGTCATCTCACTAGATGCTGACAAAGCATTTGACAAAATTCAACACCCCTTCATGTTAAAAGTCTTGGAAAGAACAGGAATCCAAGGTCCATACTTAAACATAATATAAGCAATATACAGCAAACCAGCAGCCAGCATCAAACTTAACGGTGGGAAATTTGAAGCAATCTCACTAAAATCAGGGAATTGACAATGCTGCTCAATCTCCCCCTACCTATTTAACACAGTCTGGAATCCTGATTGGAGCAATTAGACAGCCAAAGGAGATCAAGGGGATATAAATCGGAAATGGAGAAGGAAAAACCTCACTTTTTGCAGAGGACATGATAGTGTACTTAAGTGACCCCACAAATTCCACCAGAGAACTCCTAGAGCTGATAAACAAGTTCAGCAAAGTGGCTGGATATAAAATTAACACAAACCAATCAGTAGCCTTCTTCTACTCAAAGGACAAACATGTGAAGAAAAAAATTAGGGAAATGATACCCTTCACAATAGTCATAAACAATATAAAATACATTGGTGTGACTCTAACTAAGCAAGTGAAGGACCTGTAGGACAACAACTTTAAACCTCTAAAAAAGGAAATTGTGGAAGATCTCAGAAAATGGAAAGATCTCCCATGCTAATGGATTGGAAAAATCAACATTTTAAAAATGGCCATCCTTCGAAAAGCAATCTAGAGATTCAATGCATTCCCCATCAAAATTCCAACCCAGTTCTTCATAGAGTTGAAAAGATCAATGTGCAATTTCATCTGGAATAACAAAAGACATAGTAGAATAGCAAAATCCATCCTCAACAACAAGAAAACATCTGCGGGAATCACTATCCCTGACCTCAAGCTATATTACAATGCAATTGTGCTCAAAACTGCATGGTACTTGTACAGAAATAGGCACGAGGATCAATGGAATAGAATAGAAGAAACAGAAATGTGCCCTCACGTATATGGTAACCTGATTTTTGACAAAGGAGATGTAAACATTCAATGGAAAAAGGACAGCCTATTCAACAAATGGTGTTGGTCCAACTGGCACTCAGCATGCAGAAGAATGAAAATAGACCCTTTCTTATCTCCTTGTTCAAAGATCAAGTGAAAATGGAACAAATATCTCCACATTAAACAAGATACACTGAAACTATTAAATGAGAAAGTAGGGAACACCTTAGAACACATAGGCTCAGGAGAAAATTTTCTGAACAAAATGTGAATGGCTCAAGCTCTAAGGTCAAAGATTAACAAATAGGACTTAATGAGATTGCAAAGTTTCTGTAAGGCTAAGGACATTGTCAAGAAAACAAAACGGCAGTCAACAGAATGGGAAAAGATCTTTACCAGCTCCACATCAAATAGAGGCCTAATATCCAAGGTATACAAAGAACTCAAAAAGCTAGACACCAGAGAATCAAACAACCCTATTAAAAATGGGGTACAGAGCTAAACAAAACGTTCTCATTTGAGGAATATGGAATAGCTGGGAAACATCTAAAGAAGTGCTCAACATCCTTAGCCATCAGGGAAATGCAAATTAAAACAACCACGAGAGTCCACCTCACACCAGTCAGAATGGCCAAGATCCAAAACTCAGATGACAGCAGATGCTGGCGAGGTTGTAGAGAAAGAGGAACACTTCTCCACTGTTGGTGGGGTTTTAAACTGATACAACCACTCTGGAAATCAGTCTGGCGATTCCTCAGAAAATTGGACATAGTACTACCTGAAGATCCAGCTATTCCACTTTTGGGCATATAACCCAGAGACACTCCAATATACAACAAAGATACAAGCACCACAATGTTCATAGCAGCTCTATTTAGAGTAGCCAGAAGCTGGAAAGGTCCCAGATGTCCATTTGCATCTAGAGAATATCTTGCTGAGTGAGATAACCCAGTCACAAAAGAACAGACATAATATGCAGTCACTGATAGTGGGATGCTAACCCCAGAGGCTGGGACTGCCCCAAAAACAACTCACAGACTGTTTAAATTTCAAGATAAAAAGAAAAGAAAACAAACAAACAAAAAAAAAAAAAAAAAAAAACCCATTATGCTCAATCCTTACACACCAAGAAAACGTTGACTTATTCTGGGTTAGATCCTCTTTTACATGTACTTTTTGCTCATTGTAACTAGTAAGACCTTAATGCATAGTATCAAACCTTAAAAAAAAAGAAAAAGAAAAAAAAAGCCAAGCACTGATAAAAATGTATTTGTATACATTTATGCAAAAATGTTTAAATTTTTTTCTTTAATCTTTGTTTTTTAAAATAAAGTTTAAAAGAAAAAGAAAAACAATAAAAAGAAATTCTAGGGTTTTTATTTATACTAAACTATCATCTGTGAATAGATATACTGTGTCTTCTTTCTTTCCAACTTGTTACACCTTAATCACTTTATTTCTTTTATAGCTCTAGCTAGAATACAAAATTCTATATTGGATTGATAGGGAGATAGTACACTGTCTTTTCTCATCCCTGGTTTTTGTGGAATTGTTTTACCTTTCTCTCCATTTAATTTTATGTTGGTTACCAGATTTCTGTATATTTGATTTCTTGTGGTTGTGTATATGGCTTTTACCCTACAGTACTTTTATCACAAAAAGGTGCTGGATTTTGTCAAAGGCTTTTTTAGCATCTTATGAGATGGAATGTGACCTTTTTGTCTGTTTGTTTCTATGGTGGATTACACTGCTGTATTTATTTTACTATGTTGACCCATCCCTGCATCCTTGGGATGAAGCGTACTGAATAGGATAGTTCATGTTTTTGTAGAGTTCTTGAATGTGGATTACCAGTATTTTATTTAGTATTGTATCAATATTTATATGAAAAATTGGTCTGAAATTTAAATTTTTCTTTTGGGTCATGGTTTTGTGATCTAGGTATCTATATGAGTGTGGTCTCACCTAATAGATAGATAAAGAGCCAGGCAGAGAGATGGATAAACATATAGACAGAGACACAGATGGATAGATACAGACTTGGATAAACAGACAGACACCCAGTTTTCTTATAAAAACTCTTTGTACTCTTTTGTTCCTCCATGGTGCAGACCTCAAACTGGAATCCAGTATAGTCTAGACAATTGTTCACCAATTGAGCTCAATGCACACACATGAAATACCACAAACTCTCTTCTTTGTGGTGTGTATTGGAGTAATATTTGAGCCACACCAAGTCTGGCAAATACCTTGCTACTGAACATCACCATTTTAATTAATTAGTTGGTTTTTTGAAGTGTTTGTGAAACAGAGGTTTTTTTTTTTTTTTCCAAGATATTACCAGTTAGGTGAATACATAGGTGTTGTGCATATTGTGCCTGTAAAACCTGATAACCACAACGATCTACATACATGGGCCTACACCCTGAAGCCAGAGATCCAGCTGAGAGCCACTTGATATTACTTCTGCAACCAAACTCCGGTTTTCCTTTAAAGAAACATGTGCGCTTAAAACATGAGTAATCTCACTTCAACTATCAGTTCCTGGGCTTTTATTTGTGTGTTTGTTTGTTTTATTGATTCTCTGCTGAGCATGAAAGAAGTTTATTGTGAGCAAACCTCAAGGAAATGAACAGGTTCCAAATAACAAGGCCTGCAAAGCTGACAGGCTGACAGGGAGAGAGTGTAGGGGCAGGAGAGAAAGAAACAAGGAGTGAGAGATACATAGAGGTGGTTTCTATTATTCTTTTTTACCATAGGCCAACCTAGATGTCCACATGTGAACCATCTTAGCTGATAACTTTACCCACCTATCCATGATTTTCAATCATAACATGCCTGGCACCAATGTATACATTTTGACTCCTCAAGAGGTCAGGTGGTACAGATTTGTTATTTAGTTTATTCCACTCAGGAAACAGTAATGACATCTAAACAAAGTATCAATGATTTATTTATTCACTATATACTACAAGGAAGGACAAAAAGTTTACACATTGTTGAAAGATCATCTAGTTAAACAATCTTGTCAGAATCCAATCAAAATTGCCAAGGTGTGCTTCTGTTTCCACAAGTTCCCTCTTCCCAGAGTCCATCTGAATATTCTCTGTGTAAAACTCAGCATCCAAGATCTTAGTCACTGGACATTCTTTTGTTTCCAACCTTCTGAGCAGTCTGTGAAGTCACAATCTCTGAGAGACCCAGTTCAAAACGAGTCTGAAGCCATCCATTTCTTCACATTCAAAAGTCATAGTTTCCCATTTGGTGAGGCCTTCTTTTATACCAAAACTGTAGTTATTTTGTTCCATGTATGTCAGATATTTCATATTATTGAGAGGGGAAAAAAGGAACACAACCATTGTTTGACACATCTGGACATCTGGGTAAAAGTGGGGTGCATAGAAAGGCATTAAAACAACCATTCTGTCTCTCATATTCCTTTTTTCCTTCTGCACATGCCTTCTAAGGGCAGGATAAAGCTCAGTACATGCCTAGTTATATTGAGCATGTTCTGAGGTTTGCTAATATTATGGAGATACACATCTATAATTTCCAAATACAACCAATCAGAATGAAGGTCAGTTAGAACTATTGAGTATATCTTGTGAAAATATCTTCAGTCAGAGTCCAATATAGAGCAGCTAATCTGTTTTCTCCTGGATTAGATTATCCTGTGAAATGTTCAATGTCCAGGTTAGGTCCACCTTCTGATCTGCAACCGTAATAGATCAGTCTTCAGGTATATGTTCAAAATATCTGGTATCTGACTGGTACTACTGTCTGTGTGATTTCTGGCTCTTTCTGAAACCCAAGATCATTTACAGCCATCAAAGACAATGACTACCACATGAATGACACATTTCTGTTGCAAAGGAGATGCTCTTGGGTTGTCTTATGGCCTGAGGGTAACAATGACCACAGCACAAATCTGAAAAATTGCTCTTTGGTGCCAAAAGAAAGGAGTAAAATGTGACACTGTGTACTCAGTCAATGTCATGTTGAGTTCCAAATCCTCTATGTGCTTTGGATAGAAAACCTCCAAAATTTTTTGGATACCATAAACAGGCAGAGCCTAGATCTTCATCTCCACACAGCAGAAATGTATGAAGTCTTTTCTCTGCTGAGCCCACTGCAATAAGCATGCCTCTTCCTCATTCAGATGGTAATAATTGATTTTCTTTTTATGCTCTTGAGATTCTTGATTTGGATTATATTCCTAAACAACTGCCTTGTTCTATAGCTAGAGATAATTTAGAATTCTATCACACAGGGATCCTCTTGTTTATGGCTTCACTCTGAAGGATCACCAGGTGGAAAAAGTCACATGATTGGTTTTTTTTTTTTTTTTTTTTTTTTTTTTTTTTTTTTTTTTCATTTGTGAGCAGCATGTTTTAGAGGGAAAATCACCTGGGGGCCATAACCTGTTCTTGTAAATACATCCACAAACCATCAATTGGCATGGTAAATGGACATGACAAATCCCTTTGTAGAGAGCTTTTGGAGACCTCCTTGTAGGAATACAGCAGGAATTCAGAATTGGGCTAGGACAGTGAAGTAGGTTCAGATAAGAACTTTTTGGGGGAGGGGAGGCTATTACAAAGCTCAAGGAAAACTAGGCAGAGAGATTTGTGGCACTCCTTTTATGTTGGTCTTCCTGATATATCCGTAAAACATTAATCAGGAGACTTAGCTTATTTTCCTTGTTTATTTCTTGTCCTAAAACTGACTTTATTCTTTGCAAGTATGTAAAATGGTATGTAAGCAGTCTGCAGAAAATTAAATTCCCTTCAGCCTTGCACTGTCTGAAGTCATGTTATAGTGTTGTCTAATTGTCTTTATCTTTTCAATCTTCATTCTCTCCCTTGAGACCCTGTTGACTGACTGAGCAGGATTCTTTCCAGTTTACAAAATCACTTGACTCTTCTGGAATAAAGAGATGAACTTGATGCTTTGACAATCATCTAATATGACAACACTCAGAAGGCTGATGCAGGAGGATGGCTTGTATACACTCAAAGCTCCCCTCAAGGTCATACCCTCTCACATCCCATTCCCCATATCTCTTTTCTTTCTCATCTAAGTGAGTGGATTCCCTGGCTATCCCTCACCCTAGTACTTTAAGTATTTTTCAATCTGGGCATATCCTCTCTCACTGAGTTCAGACAAAGCAGCCCAGCTAGAACAACACATTCCACAAAGAGGCAATAACTTTTGAAGTTAGGGGATCCACATCATGACCATGATCCCCATCTCCTACATCTGAGTGGGGAGACCTAGGTCCAGCCAATGTATGATCTTTAGGTGGTGGTTCCATCTCTGAGAACCTCAAGTGTCCATGGAAATTGACTCTGTTAGCCTTACTATAGGGACCTTACCCCTTTCTTTGCTCATCTGTTATTGCTACCAATTTTGAGTTTTTATTACACTCTTGTGAGTGTGATCCTGTCCTGCATCTCTATGTATTTTTTTTGTATTTTCTTTGTCTCTTTTCCATCTATTTTTTTTATTTTGTCATATTCCAATATGTTTCTTTTTGTTTTATTTCATATGATCCTTTGTTAGCTTTCATTTCTCTGTTTGTTTAATAGATTGTTTGTTTCTTAAGACATGACTTCTCTGTTTAATTGTTTGACCATGAACTCACTTTGTAAATAATACTGGACCAGCTCACAAAGATCTACCTGCCTCTTCCTCTTAAGTCCTAGGACTAAAGAAATGTCCCACTACATTTTTAGCTGCCTATTTGTTGTTTAGGAGAGAACAAAAGGGTGTTGATATAGTTGGAAAAGGAGGTGGTGAGAATGTCAGAGGAACTGGGTGTGGAAAAGATGTAATCACTGCATACTCTTATGGAAAAAAATCTATTTTCAATAAACAAAAAACACAAAGAAGGGCAAGGTTGGGAAATTATTAGGCAGTTAAGAGCACAAAGGTCATTTGCCAGCATCCACAAACAAGCTCTCAAAGGTCTATAACCCCATTTTATTGCATAACTTCTGATGCCCATTAGACATAAAGAGTACTCCATGGTTCAAAGATTAAAAAATAAAATAAATAAGTTAAATATTATATAAATATGCATTTGAGTTTTTATATGATTTATTATCATTTATTTTACATGCACTAGAATGTTACCTGAATGTATATTTCTGTGAAGGTGTTGGGTCCCATGGCACTGGAAGTACAGACAGTTGTGATCATCCTATGTTTTATGGGAATGAACCCAATTTCACTGGAAGTATAGCCGATGCTAATGACTGATTAAACTTCTTTCCTGCGCTTATCCTATGAATCTTAAGAAGAAAAGCAGAAAGAATCATCTTGGCACATTGTCTACAGATGGTACACCACCAAGAATGAGAGCAAGTCAGGGTTAAGGCTCATACTACACATGGAGGCAGAAACAGGACCATATCTAGTTTGAGTCTAGCCTGGGTTGTAGACTGGAAGGGTTTCACTTAGCCAACTGTAAATAATAGGTACTGGGGTTAAGCACAAGAGAGGATCTCAATATGTAGATGTGAAAAGTGCCAGAGTACAAGAGGAGAAGCTCTGAATGTCAGAGCTCTGGCATCTCAGATTGTGGGAGAACAAGCAAAGTAGGCAAGGCCTGTGGCTCATTAAAGTCAGTTAGAGTATCTGCAGGTGACTGGTTGAGATTGAGAATGCCCAGCTTAATTTGAGAGTTAATATTATTCTGCACAGACAGCATTAAAGCAACTCCCCAGAAAATTTGTCCTCAGTTCCAGTACTGGCTGCAGATTTAGAGACGTCTGTGGTGGTGGTGGCAGAGATGGCAATGGTGGTGATAATAGCAGCAGTGATGCCAAAGTCTCTTTTGTGTCGGTAGAGCACAATAAGAAGCATCCAGTATCCTCCAGGGCTACAGGGATCACACCAGGAACTCAAACAACCTGAGCAAAATCCTCCCTCTCCCAACAGTTGGTCAACAGGCAATTCCGAGAACAATTGAGAATCTCCTCCCCAGATGATGCCTCTGTCTCATGGCATACCAAGAAGAGAAAGTGGTGCCAATAGGCATGGTGAAGACAGCATGTTAAAATTCCGACTCCTTAACTGAATAAAAGTGTACAGATTCCTTAGCTGACTCTGATGGATTCCAAGAAGCAGTACCATTATAGGTTATGCCTCACTTAAGCAGAAATGGAGCAGCAACTAAGCAAGTATGAGGCCATGGAAAAGTGCTAGGTGCATCTCAGAAGTCACAAGGTTGCTCAGGTGGAAAGCACCTAATGAGGAACCAAGAAGCAACAGCTGAATTATGGGAAGCCCCAGCCCCCAAATGGGGCAGAAAGCAGCTTTGAAGGGCATAAACAGGTTTGCACCACCGCAGGTGAAAAGGCTTAGCGAGGGAAGAAAGGGAGGCCCAAAATTATAGTATCTAACATGATCATTTTGTGGTTAGAATACTACAAAGGGCAGAGCTGGATAAGTGAATGAATCCCTTTAGAGAAGTCCAGAATATCATGTGTGGATCCCAGACATTGGGACAAGAAGTTGTAATGTTGAAGTTGACTTGGAGGCCCAAAGATATTCAGGAGGCCAGAGCTGTGAAATTTCTACTAAGGGAATCGGCTAACAATGAGTGGAAACTTGGCAGGAGAAAGAAATTTGTTGCAGTTAACAAAGGTGAAAAATGGAGTTAGAGATCTAAAGACCACATTGACATCCAACATAGAGGTATTCATTTGAGACCACTATAGACTATGAGGACTTTGGAAGTCATTTTGAATAACTGAATGTATTTAGTATTATGCTATGTTTAGATATAGCTCCTATAGACTCATGTTTTTGAACAAGCCAATGTGGGCCATGGAGTAGAATGTGATTATTTATATATGCTTGGCCCAGGGAATGGCAGTGTGTGGAGTTATGGCCTCGTTAAGTAGATGTGTCACTGTAGGCATGGACTTTAAGACTTCACTCCTCACTGCCAGGAAGTCAGTCTGCTGCTAGCAGCCTTCAGAAGAAGATGTAGAATGCTCATATTCTATACTATGCCTGCAAGGATGCTGACATGTTTCTGCCTTGATGATAATAGATTGAACCTCTAAACCTGTAAGCCAGCCTAATTAAATGTTATTCTTCTAAGGGTTGCCTAGGTCATTTATATCTGTTCAAAACAATAAAATCAAAACTAAGACATGGAACCCAATGTAGGAGTTAAAGAAATGAATCAAGGTGCCCAAAGGATTTGCAACACTGTTCTGGTTTGTATAAGCTTGGCCTAGGTAGCAGCACTATTTGAAGGTGTGGTCTTGTTGGAGGAGTGTGTCACTTTGAGGTGGTGCGTGGAGACACTCCTACTAGCTGCCTGAGGATGCTTGGTCTGTTCCTGGCTTCCTTTGTTTGAAGATGTAGAACTCTCAGCTTCTGCTGTATCATGCCTGCCTGGATGCTGCCATGTGCTTATCTTGATGAAAATGGACTGCACCTCTGAACCTGTAAGCCAATCACAGTTAAATGTTGTTATTTATAAGACTCGCCTGGGTTATGGTGTCTGTTCACAGCAATAAAACCATAACCAAGACAGAATTTTGTAAGTGGATTTCCAGACACTGCATGGTAAGAGGTTGATTTTGCTTTCACTGTGACTTTGTCCTGATATCTTTCCCTCTTGAAGAAAGAAGAAGAGCCCACAGTTTAGAGACTTTGAATTGTAAAAAGACCTTGATTTTTAAAAGAGACAGAATATTTTAAAGGTATTGCAGTTTTAAAATGTAAGAATTGCCAAAGGCTGTGGGACTCTTAAACTTATCAAGGTCTTGGGAATGTACAAGAAAGTAAGGGTGGAAGCTAAATATTGATTTGCTTGCATGTCAAGTTGACAAGGCGCTGGTCAATTGTACTGGCTGGTTTTGGGTCAACTTGACCCAAGCTGGAGTTTTCACAGTTGAGGAAATATCTCAATGAGATCCAGGTGTAAGGCAAATTCTCAACTAGTGATCAACACGGGGAGGGCCCAATCCATTGTGGGTAGTCACATCCCTGGGCTGGTAGACCTGGGTTCTAATAAAAGTGGGCTGAGCAAGCCATGGGAAGCAAGCCAGTAAGTAACATCCCTCCATCAGCTCCTGCTTCCTGACCTGCTTGAGTTCTAGTCCTGACTTCCTCTGGTGATGAACAGCGATATGGAAGTGTAAACTGAATAAACCCTTTCCTCTCGAACTTGCTTCTTGGTCTTGATATTTTGTGCAGGAATAGAAACCCTGACTTAACCAATAGGAGAAAGCTGGGTCAGTGAGATGCCAGTGGGTGGGTGGTATAGTACTCTCATAGAAGCAGAAGCAAGGGAGAGTGGGGATGAGATGGGACGCTTGCAGAGGAGAATTGGGTAAGAGGTATAACTTTTGAACTTTAAATACATAAAATAACCAATAACAAAACCAAAAACATAAATATTAGCATATTTTACGAATATCATTCAACTATTATTAGTAGTAATTTCTGATTCTCTATGTAGTTAGCACTTTAGAAATTATTTTATTTATTTACATTGCTCCCCTCCCAGTTTATGCTCCCAGAGATCTTCACACCGTTACCCCTCCTTTTATCATCTGAGATCTTGATCTTCCCACACCACACACTGCCATTACCTCACTACCACAACATCTCCACCAAACCTCCCATCACCTAGGCCAACAGCATTCTTTTTCCCTGGAACACCAACTTTAAACAGGATTAGATATACCTTTTCCCACTGAGGCCAGAAAAATTTGTTCCAATATACATGTGCTGGGGTCACCAATTGGATGCCCTCACTACTTAGGTTGTCCATCAACAATAACAAAATTAGCATTTTTTTAATGTCTGATTTCAAAAAACTTCTCCTACTTTAATTTTTGTAAAATTATTAAGGATTAAATAAACTTTCTCATAATAATGTGGTTATTTTAATAAGTAAATGATTATTAGACACTTTATAGAGACATGTAATGCATTTTGTATACTCTCACTTTATGTCATGGGCTATCATATATGTTTCTCAATGATTCTATATTTAATATTTTATGTTCTTTTACTAAGTGTAATTTCCAAATATTATTTTGTATGCTATGAAACATAAGTTAGTACTCAAGCAATAGAAGTGGGATCTTGAGCTATGGGTATCACTCAAAATCTGTTAATGATATTTTTGGGTAATAAAAGGTATTAATAGAGAAGATAGATGAAATATGTTAATGTATTATTTGATTCTTAAAATTATCAATATAATTAAGATAATTGACACATAAAAGAAATTTCAAATAATAAAACATTATAAGAAGAATAATTTATGGATTTCATAAATGGTTCAAGATAGGTTTTTTGTTTCCTTGATTTTTTTTTTATGTTGCTGTGGAAACAGAACTCCCAGATTATTGTATAACAGTCCTATTCTTGATGCCTATAATCTAGTTCATGCATTGCTTTCAGAAATAAAACCTCATGGATTTACACAAATATAAAAAGTATCATATCAGAGTTTCCTGTTTATTATTTGAAATTGTATTCGACTCTAACTATCTCTAAATTCCCAAGCTTAGTTCAGGAAAGGCAGCGTTTACACAGAAATTTGCCATGTCTTGTAGTACAAACTTTACTGCAAATGAATAGAAAATTTTATGATTTGAACAATGGTGGTTTTAGTATGCTTGGTTCAGGGAGTGGTAGTACTACAAGGTATGGTCTTGTTGGAGTAGGCGTGGCCTATTGGAGGAATTGGGTCACTATGGGGTTTGAGGCTGCCAATGAGACCCTCCCTCTTCCTAACCACATGGGAGCCAGTCTTTTCTTAGTGGATTTCAGATGAAGATGCAGAACACTCAGCTCAGCCTCTACCATGCATTCCTAGATGTTGCCATGCTATCTCCTTGACAGTAGTGGTCTGAACCTCTGAACATTTAGTCCAGTCCCAAAGTTAATGTTGTCTTTATAACTGTTTCCTTTTTAATGCTGTCTTTTCACAGCAGTAAAATCTTAACAAAGACAGAACTTGGTGTTAGAAACTGTGGTATTATTGTGATAGGACTGACCATCATTTTGGTTAGAGGAATGTGGTCCTAAAATATCCCAAATGTGATCCTTCCATGTAGGTGAACCTGGATCAGATTGGTCACCTCAGATGATGACCTGGGTATTCAGTTTCTCTCAGACTCAACAGAAACAAATGCAAAGATATGGGATCAGTTTGGTTTTTTGTGAATGTGATACCAGAAAACATTTATACACACCCACATGTATAAACACACATACACACACATACACTCACTCACACATGGCAAGGACTAAGATATATGACAAAAAATTATGGCACAAACGGCAAAGGTTGTTTACATTTATGGTAAAATGAACTCTACTGTAGAAGTCAGTGTTAGAAGATGGGGATATTTATGTGCACAGAGAATCTGGATCACAAATGCAAAATGAGATGTGATCAACGAAAGAGATTTCAGCCTTGGCTTCTTTCATGGGATCTGTCTTTTTTGCACACCACAATGGAGAAATTGGTATATATAACAATATTATATGGAGGAGGCTTTGTGGGCCTCCATTTGTTGTGCCTGCACCACTAACAGCAACTCTAAACTGGGCGAAGGCCTAAGGGTTTGAAAGAAAGACACAAGTCCATTATCTGTGTTACCAGAAAGTTTACTCCATATTGAACTGCTGTCTCTCAGGACACCTTGCAGTCACAGTCACATAGACAGTAGTCCCAGTATTATACACCCAGATAATTACAGGGGAGGAATGTAAGTTCTCACCTGCTGGGTGTAAGAGTCACTCCCTAGGGTGGTAGTGTGTAATTATCTTTTAGCAACTGGGAACAGGAAGGTCAGGTCTGGAGTGGCTTGTGACTAGGCCAAATACTATAACAAAAGGGGGGCTTCTATCCCAAGGGGATGAGGAGAGTTGGGGTGATTATTGCAACATCTCCCCAATATTATTTTTTTAAATTAGAGAACTGGCTTAGACCTCAACACTTGCTCTTACCTGTCTTGGAAATATCCTCATGGGCCCCCGTGGATTTTTGGTCTTAGGTTGAGCAGCACCCCGTGGGTTTTCTCGTCATTGGTCACCTAATTTATACATACTCTACCATTCTTGGGCTATAGGGTTGCTTACTGCTAGTCTGCCAGCTGACAGCTTGGCTCCAGGCTTGTCTTGCCTGAGGGATATTAGAGAGGATACTCACCCAAAGTGCTCTAAGGGGTGCGCACCCAAAGCTAATACTATCTCACTTTTAATATTCTCAGAAACCACACGGAATTGTTCCTGTTAACAGTGTGGAGTTAATTCAAAATTAACATTCCTAATTGAATGTATATCCAAGTTAATGAAAGATTATAGATTAACCTAAGTTGAGAGGGCCTCAGCCACTTTTCCTAAAAATTCCACGGGGCAGCTATGGCAATAAGGTGGGGAGAAGAGGATCACAGCTACAAAGATTGCTGCTGAAACAGCACTAATAGGGCTGCAGCCAAAATTTTCTTGATTCTCTCTGGTACGTTCCATGGGCACAGGTATGGGTGCAGATTCTGGGGTTCTTGTCACTGCTGCACTTTTTAACTCCTCTGGTGGCTTCTCAATAGCTTCTCACACTGCCTTCACATACCGCCTTCACATCAGCTTCACACTGGCTTCACTCCAGCTTCTCACTTCGGCTTCACACTGGCTTCTCACCAGCTTCTCACACTGGCTTCACATACCGCCTTCACATCAGCTTCACACAGGCTTCTTACACCGCCTTCTCACACTGGCTTCTCACACCGGCTTCACACACTGGCTTCACACACTGGCTTCATACATTGGCTTCACACACTGGCTTCACATACCTCCTTCATACACTGGCTTCACATCAGCTGCACACACTGGCTTCACACACTGGCTTCACACACTGGCTTCACACACTGGCTTCACACACTGGCTTCATATACCGGCTGCCTACATCGGCTTCATACCTGTTGAGAACAAATGAAACGCTCCCCCTTGTTAATAACAATAGTGCTAATATGCAGTTTTCAGGGAACATATACAGAACTCAGGGGCCCAGACAGGTGACTCAGAATCCTGAGGGAAAACACAAACAGAGGCCCAAGCACTATTCAAAACGAGGTCTGGTCCCTGCCACAATGCAAGGTCCTTCCATTGCACAATTCCTTGCTGGACTGAGCATGCCCTCCAGTGTCTAGCAGCTGTAGAGCAGCCTTCAGAATTTACAGTTAAAATAAATTAGAATATATAAAATTAAGGATAGATGCACATGAGGGGAGATATGCTCCCCCTTTTTTGTTTTAGACAAATACATCTTTATGGTGCGGTGAGCACATTCAATGATTGCTTGTCTTTGAGGATTATAAGAAATTCCAGTCTTATAAATTATAGCATAATATGAACAAAATTGTTTAAACCTTTTACTGGAATAGGCAGGACCATATTTTTTTAAATCTTTTTGGGAGCATTGATATATGCAAAAGCTTGTAAGCAGTGATTTTTGACATCTTTTAATATTTTCTACTATGTGTATATATATATATATATTTCTTGAATGAGTATCAATTAAAACATACACAAATTATGAATTCCCAAAAGAAGGGACATGTGTGAGATCCATTTGCCAAATATCATTGGGATTCAGTCCCCTAGGAATGACTCCTAAATTAGGAGCAGAAATGAACACTGCACACATGGGACATGTTTCTAGATCTTGTTCTTTTATAATTTTACAATGAAATCTTAAGGATCCTGCATTCAAATGAAATTTAGTATGCACCTGCATAGCCTTATCCACATTAGATTCTTTTATAGCCAATGCATAAGGGCAATTGTATACATGTGCAAGACGATTCCCTCTCCATAGTGGTCTTGGAAGGGCAGTATGGGTTCTACTGTGCCCTACAAATATGGAAAACTTCTTTGCCAAATCATGGGATCAGAATTACTCTTAAGAACACAATTGTCCAGAGGCTATACACATTTAGTTGCTTCTCAAGTTAAAGTGATTACAACTAGACAGCCTGAAAAGGTGTTAATATTTAAATACATATTTTAATTCTCTAAAACCAGAAATATAAGGAATGTTTATATGTCATAATGGGTTAGGCACAAGTCCTTGAGGGTTAACAACATCATGTAGTATAAGAAACTGAGGACATTCAGAACAAATCTTTACAATTTGACATGCACATTCTCTAGAAATTTCAAATTTTTGTCTCAGGCCATTACTATTTTGGTAGCTGAAGAGTAAAAGGTTGTCAAAGGACACTGATTCCTTGCCCTAGGGATTTCCTCTGCCGCTCCAAGGAAATCCCACTTTCTTGAGATTTGAGTTCCCAAAATACCACAGAAGGTCTGGATGACCTTTGTGGAATGTTCCAACGCCCTAGGTGTGCCTGGGGGTGTACTGATAAAAAAAATGTATGATTCTTCCCCTTATGAATTTCCTCATTCCCCCTGTCCTCCCCCTCCTTTGTGATTTTTGCCTTTATAAGCCTGTTACAAGTTCAGGCCGGGGTCGAACTCCTCTACACCTGCGTGGTGTATGAGTCTCAACCCCAGCATGCTGGCCTGAGATCTCACTCTTTCACTTTCAATAAACTTCCTCATGCGATTGCAGCAAGTCTGGTCTCGGTGCCTCGCTGGGTGAGAGCCTCTCCTGAGATTTGAGTGAGGGTCTCCCTTCGGAGGTCTTTCAAGCTATAAATGAGATTATAATCTGCCTGGTATACAAATCTGCTGTGGCATTCATTGCCTTTTCTATGTGATCCAGGCAATCCAGTATCTCTTAGATACCCTATGAAATATGGTATAATACGCTCTCTTAAATTAAGTTGTATTTGCATAAACAATTGCAAAACTCAAGAATCAGCAATATCTAAAAACAGAACAAATTTAAGAAATTATAAACTATTAATTATATATTGGTGCAGGCCTTTAGCTATAAATATATATATATATATATATGCTATCAGTATATAAATTCAGAGTTTAACTGATTTTTTTTTAACATCTAAAAACAGTGGCTACCAGTATATAAATTTTATAATCTATACTGCTGCAGGCAAATTCAAGATAATGAACATGTGTGATTTAATTGTATATACTGCTTTTCCATAGATGAACCATCTATAAATACAGCAATTGCCTTATCAATGGGCTGCATGCATAAATTTACAGGAAATAAAAAAGCATGCACAGAGGAAGGAACCTTAACAACTTGTCTTTCAGATAATGATTTATCAATTTTGAATTTTGCCTGAAAAAGCCAAACATCAGTATCTAGCCATAACCAATTTAATTGCTGCTCAGAATAAGGAACAAATATTTCATCAGGTTAAAACATTCTCCTTAAAAAAAACAAAAAAAAAAAAAAAAAAAAAAAACCTATCATACAATTCTGCATAAACATAGCAAAGAATGTTAAAACTTTATTTAAAAAGGAAATAAGATGAATTCACATTAATGGTTCCTTTTACCAAAAGAACAAATACATATAGCCAACAGTTGATCAAATATAATATCTGCTGTTAACTAATTGTTTCCTCTATATTCAATGCAGGCCCTCTCAGTTAACTGCAGAGGATTTTCATCTCTTAAGAACAGCAGAAAGAGGTTTGAGATATTCTATGGTGAGCTTAAGGCGAGGTTTTTGCCAGCTAACATCTGATGATTTTTGAAAATCACATTAAACAAGTAAATTAACTTTATGAATCTCCTATGCCACAGTATGACTAGGGAGTGGTTAGCTAACAAAGGATTTACAACAGTAAACACTGAGGATTTTAAGTTTCAGCTTCCTGCCATCCAGGCAGCAGCAAAATAACAACAGACCATCAGCCATTCCCTGAGGCAAAGATATTCAGTGATACCCATTGTTTCAAGGGCTCTTTAAAACCTCAGACAAGCCAAAAGCAACCCCTTTGCAATCACGAGGATGCAACAGAACGGTATAAAAAAAATCTTTTAAATTTATGGATAATTTTTGAAGCTGTAAACCAGGCCATAACCATAACTCTCTCCTAAGTTTCCTACTTTCATGCCACAAAGTGGCTGCAAGTTCATATATATTTATGCATCTTTTAATACCTCATTACTTTAAGTTGTATCCTTTAAGTCTGTTTTCTAGAAGAAGAATTATTCAAATATTGTCCAAAGTTTGGGGTATCCACAAAAATCCCTTTCCTTATATAGAGAAAACATGTGGCTCATGCCACTTGTTGCACTTTAGGATGACTCTGTCCAAGTTACTAGTTTTAAACAAACTTTTGTTGCCAAAGTTACAAAATTTTAAACATACCCAATGCTTATAAGCCAATAATCTAAGACCAAGACATTCAGAGCACATTTATTCCAATTAAAACTAGTTAAGCAAACATGAACTGACCACACATCTTATATATTTAAACCATAAAAAATTCTCATTTTCTCTATCAGTAAATTCAAGAAATGAGCACCTTGTCACTTGCAGAGCTCAATAAACACAGTCAGAGATTTTTCTAGGAAAAACAATCATGTGCTTTAAGCTGAGACACAGCCAGCACCCTTTACCAGTGGCCTGGGAAAACATCTAACTCCCATTGGGTCTCCAGTTGAGCTGACTTAAGGGGTAGAGTCTGAAGCCTCCTTCCTCTTTTTTCTTTTTCTTTTTCTTCTTTTTTACCTTCTATTGTTTCCCTTTTAGACACAAGTTAAGAATAAGTCAAGAGGTAAGCAACCATTTTATTTTTGAACATGAAGCACGAGCAACATTCAGACACAGAAACATGGACACAAATTGACACACATGGACAGCTTGGCACCAAGGGACAACAATACAGAGAGACAAGAACTAGATTTTTCAACAGGACCCTGATATCCTTCCTTAGGAACCCAGAACCAGAACTGGACATTTCTCCAGTGGGATCCGAAGAGTCAGGAATTCTCCTGTTCCCCTGTTCCTGCTGGAAGAACTCTGAAACAGTTTACAATAATTTTCCTCCTCTCCTCCCATACTGTCCAAGACAAAAGAAAGGCATGCTTTTCCGAGATCTATTTTCTCTCTCTTCCAAATAAACTACCTCTAATCTGTTTACAAAGACTTATAAACACTAATGGGAAATATCCTTTTTCTATTAGCTCTTTAAGTTTCTTGCTTAAGCACAAACACCACACTTACCAGCAGTGGATTTGATTTCTTTTTTTTTTTTTTTTTTTAGTTTTGTGCCAAAATGCTTTTAAGTTTTAAATTTTTTTAAATTGAACAACTTTATTTTAAAAAACAAAGATAACTGTACAGATTTTAAGCATTTTTGCATAAAAGTATATGAATGCATTTTTGTCAGTACTTGATTTTTTTAAAGGTTTGATAGTATGCATTTAAAATCTTACTAGTTACAATGAGCATAAAGTACATGTAAAACAAGATGTAACCTAGAAATAGTCAAAGTTTGCTTGGTCTGTAAAGATTAAGTCCTGGCTGGAGCAATTAGACAGCAAAGGAGATCAAGGGGATACAAATCGGAAAGGAAGAGATAAAAACATCACTCTTTGCTGATGACATGATATTGTACTTGAGTGACCCCAAAAATTCCACCAGAGAACTCCTACAGCTGATAAACAAGTTCAGCAAAGTGGCCGGATACAAAATTAACTCAAACAAATCAGTAGCCTTTCTATACTCAAAAAACAAACATGTGGAGAAAGAAATTGGGGAAAAGGTACCCTTCACAATAGTTACAAAAACTATGAAATACCTTGTTGTGACTCTAACTAAGGAAGTGAAGGACCTGTATGACAAGAACTTCAAACCTCTAAAGAAAGAAATTGAGGAGGATCTCAGAAAATGGAAAGAACTCCCATGCTCATGGATTGGAAAGATCAACATCTTAAGAATGGCCATCCTACCAAAAGCAATCTACAGATTCAATGCAATCCCCATCAAATTTCCAACCCAGTTCTTCATGGAATTGGAAAGATCAATGTGCAATTTCATCTGGAATAACAAAAGACCTAGAATAGCGAAATCCATCCTCAACAACAAAAAAACATCAGCGGGAATCACTATCCCTGACCTCAAGCTATATTACAAGGCAATTGTGCTGAAAACTGCATGGTACTGGTACAGAAATAGGCAAGTGGATCAATGGAATAGAATAGAAGATCCAGAAATGAGCCCTCATGTATATGGTCACCTGATTTTTGACAAAGGAGCAGTGGATTTGATTTCTAAGAATGTGGCCATGGTGAGAGGAGCAGTCAATTCTTCTTTCCTTAATTCTTGTCACAAGTCTATTCTTACTAACTATCAATAAGATTTACTTAGAATGCCCAAGTGAATTCTACTGCAGTCTTCTACCTTGATTCTAGTTCCCCTACTGTTTAAGCAAATTCAGCAACTGATCTAACAACCATAAAATAGAACTAGTGGTTTCCATCTCCAATCCACCCCACTATCCTTACTTATTTTGCTGGCTAGTTCCATGGGGCAAACCCTACGGGTCGTTTCTTCCTTCCCAAATCTTGGTGGAATCTCCATTTTCGGGTGGAATTGTGGACCTCCATTTGTGGTGCCTGTACCAATAACAGCTACTTCAAACCAGGCGAAGGCCTAAGGGTTTGAAAGAAACACACAAGTCCATTATTCGTGTTACCAGAAAGTTTACTTCATATTGAACTGCCCACATAGACAGTGGTCCCAGTATTATACCCTCAGGTAATTACAGGGGAGGTATGTAAATTCCCTAGCTGCTGGGTGTAAGAGTCACCCCCTGGGGTGGAAGTCTGTAATTATCTTTTAGCAACTGGGAACAGGAAGGCCAGGTGTGGAGTGTGACTGGACGAAATTGCATAACAATGGGGGGGTGTGTATCTCTTCCAGGGTCAAGGCATGCAAGCAGGCAGTGAAGCTAACCTCAAGCAGATGCTGAGAGTTGGGAAGATTATTCCAATATTTATACAAACAATGAACTTTTGAAATATCCAATAGACATTTCTCAGACTATGCTAGAGTGGATTGTTTTATTTGTTCAATCTCTGAAAACAGTATTAGTGAAATGGAACATTTTATATTCTCCAACAAAGCAGAATGGTTAGCACAGCACAACCTGACATGGTTCTGAGTGAAGAAGGCTACAACTGGTATAATGTTGTTTACCTTGTGGCCCATACCTACTATGAACTCATTCTTCAACATTTCTCAGGAAATGGTAAAAAAGAAGAAGGAGTAAAAGAAAAAGAAGCAGGAAGAGGAAAAAGAGGAGGAGGAGGAGAAGGAGAAGAATTTAAAAAGAGAATATTCCAAAATTGTAAGCAGGTAAAAAATACTGTTCATTATGTTTAGATTTATAAATGTCATATTTCAAATGATTCCTGAGAAACTCATAATCATTTGTTAGAGATTATTCTCTGTGTGGAAAGATTTCTACACTACAAAAAAAAAAAAAAAAAAAAAAAAAAAAAAAAAAACAAAAAAAAAAAAACAGAAGAACATAAGAACACAAATGAAAATCAAAATTATAACCAAGAAAAAAAAAATCTCACTTTATTCTGATAATAAATCCTTTAAAGAGGATATATTAAAAAAAAAAACTCCATTTAAAATCACAAGAAAACACAAGCAAACTGGTAGTAGCCTTTAAAGAGAAATCAAATCCCTTAAAGAAATACAGGTATATTCATTCAAGTACTTAAAGGAATTGAATAAAACTTTCTAAGATCTATATAGCAAAATAGATACAAAGAAATCACAAGTTGGGGGAAACTTGTAGATTACCCACTAAAGTGATCAGGAGGTACAGATGCTATCATCACATGACAGAAGAGCAAAAAAGACTCTCAGGTGTAAGACATAACACAGAAGTTACTGACAAGTCAATCAAAGAAAATATAATGTTTGAAAAGCTCCTAAACCAAAACATCCAATAAATTCAGGACACAATGAAAAGATCAATGCTAAGAATAATAGACCTAGAAGAGGGTGAAGGTTACCAGTTCAAAAGGTCAGAAAACATCTTAAACATATCATAGTAGAAAACTTCCTTAGCTCTATAGAAAGAAAGGACCATAGATGTGCATGATGCCCACAAAACACCAATAAATTGGATTAGAGTAGAAAATCATCCAATCACATATTAATCAGAAGAGAAGATGCATAGAAGAACAAAGGAATATTAAAAGGTTCATGAAAAATGGTCAAGTCATATACAAAGGCTGATCTGTGAGAATTACATCAGACTGCTCACCAGAGATGACAGAAATCAGGAAGAACCAAAAGTTCTCAATCAAAGAATATCAAATGACTAGAAACATCTAAGGAAGTGCTCAACATCCTTAGCCATCAGGGAAATGCAGATCAAAACAACCCTGAGATTCCACCTAACACTAGTCAGAATGGCCAATGTCCAAAACCCAGATGACAACAGATGCTGGCAAGGATGTGGAGAAAGAGGAACACTTCTCCACTGTTGGTGAGGTTGTAAACTGATACAACCACTCTTGATATCAGTCTGGCGATTCCTCAGAAAATTGTACATAGTACTACCTGAAGACCCAGTTATTCCACTTCTGGGCATGTACCCTAGAGACCCAAAGACACTCCAACATAGTACAAACATACATGCACCACAATGATAATTTCAGCTTTATTTATAATAACCAGAAGCTGGAAAGAACCCAGATGTCCTTCAGTAGATGAATGGATACAAGAATTGTGGTACATTTACACAATGGAGAACTACTCAGCTATCAGACACAATGGCTTAACAAAATTCTTAAGAAAATGGATGCATCTAGAGAATATTATCCTGAGTGAGATAACCCAGTCACAAAAGAGCAAACATGATATGCAGTCACTGATACTGGGATACTAACAACAGAAAGATCTGAACACCCCAGAAACAACTCACAGATTGTATGAAGTTTAAGGAAAAAAAAAATATTTTAATTAATTCGCTCTGTATCACATCCCCCTGTTCTTTCTACAGAACCTTTCACTTTCTAACCTATCCCGTCAAATTAGTAGCCCTTTTTCCTATATTATTGTTACATATATACATATGTTTATGTATACATACCCACAAGTACTTAATTACAACCTTAAAATGTATTTGTATATTTTTATGCAAAAATGCTGAAAATTTGTACATTCATCATTTTTTAAAATAAAGTTTTTCAATAAAAAAGAACATCAAATAAGAAAATCTCTCACACACAAAATACTAATTTGAAAAACAAAAATAAGTGAAACTAAAAACCATTGGGTTTTAATATCTCTCAATATCAATGGACTCAATTCACAATACAAGACACAGCCTAACCAACTGGAAACAAATGAATCGTGCCTTTTGCTGCATAGAAGAAACACACCCTGTTGAAAAAGAAAGACAAGACTCCAGAGTAAAGTGTTGTAAAATACTTTTCCATGTAAATTATCCCAAAAACCAATTTGGAGAGGCCAAATCTTGTCAATTAACAGGGAATGATTTAGGTATATCGGGGAACCTTGATTCTGAATGCAGATCTCTGAGACCTGAACACATGAAAATAAAGAAAGGGACATTGAAGGAAAGAAACACTGCAGATCTCTCAGTACAGTCTAGAGAATGGTGGTCGTGTCTCCTGCTTGCTTTGTGCCTGCTGTACCCAATACAGGAACAAGTTCATCCCTATATATTTGTTTAGATTGCTTCCTCACTGTTTCCCAGGTTCAGATATCAACAGATAGATATCAATTCTCTATTTCTTTTCACATTACCCGGTCATACATTTCTTTATAAAGGCAAGTCATCTCACTATTTGAAAGACTGAGGGGACTTCTGAGTTCGAAAAGAGCTCCTGCATTTACATGATTTTTTTTCCCACTCTTATACCTTAGAGATTAGGTGGTATTTAACCATGGATTCAGAACACCCATGTCAAGAAGGAAGAAGTCTCCTGAATATATGCATCCACTAACATTGAAGTTTCACAAGATTTGTGGCCTTTCCATTCCTTACCCATCCTATTGTGTCCTATGTATCTTAAATACAGTATCATATTCCAAACTCCCAACACCCTCAGGAGTGGACCTGAGAACTCAGGATGGTAGAGAATGGAGAATTGATAGCTAATTGGACTATAGAGCTACATTCCAATAGCCCTGATGACATTTGCTCACAAATATTTACTTAATTACTTGTATTGGAGAAATGGAGACGATGAGATTTTATATTTTGAAAAAGGAACTAACTTTTCAACTGATATGTACCTTTTACCTGGAGAACTATGGTTTCAAGTCCTTGGAAGTTTTCATTGCAAAAGAATGGGATTCTGAAAGAGATATTTAATAAAAACTCATGTCTGTATACATTGAAAGAATGTCCACCATCAAAGCATGCACAATAAGAAAATGTAACCAAACTTGCATAAAATTAAACGTGGAGGAAAATAATTTTGCCTCTGGAAAATCCTGTGTCTGTGGACTGTCTGTCTGAATATACCCAAAGAGTACATTTATTATGGAGTAGAATCTTGCCCATTCAAATAGCATAGAGCTTTAAGTCTGATTGAAGATTATGCACCCATGCCATGACCATGAAAAAAACACTTTCCATCCAATTAATTGGATATGAAATTAAGCACAAAGTAATGTCTATCTTATGAAGGAAAAGGTACTGAGGTTCCAAAGGGGATCTCAAGTAATTACACCACAGAAACTAGTCAATTTGGCTCAAGCTGGTTAGCATATAGATCGTGGCAGTTCACAGTGACTTCATCAGCCGTCAATTCCCTGGACATTCTCTTGTATCCAGGAGAGCCCTAGAATCTTCTGTGATGTCAGCAGTGTTGTGATGATAGAAACTGCCTGTGGGGTATTCCTTTAGAGCCTATTGGGTTCAAAAGTAGGCATGATGTCCATGCTGCTCAGGCTAATTCGGAGGGAGAATAGAGGACAAGCAGAGATTACACTGAGGCAGAAAGAGGCAAACCTTCTGTCATGTTCAAAAACAGGTAAAAAGAAGTGGTCCTGGGAAAAGCACAGTGAGTTCTTGGCAGGGATTGGGGAACTTACTGGAGGAGTGGGCCTGAGCTAGTTTTTCCAGGAGTAGGGCTTATGATCTGGAGCCTTGACATTCCTAAATGGCAGACCATGAGTCAAGAATTTCTGATTAATTTTTCAAAAAGCCAGGAATTGACACGCCAGAAGTTGCTTTGCTGAGAGAACTAAATTATCTGCTGAGTAGCATAGAATTTCAGGAAATAGCTCTGTGAGAGGAACAATGTGTTGTTCTCAGGAATATAGTGTTGAAAAGTACTCTGATCTCAACAGATTTCTGTAGATAACTTGAGTAAGAGAGGGAAATATTCCTCTGGAAATGTATCAAGGTGTCAGACACTTTATCCTTAAACATAAATGATGTGGCATGCAACACAGTCTGGGGTAAGGGTAGTAGTTTGGGGAGTCTCATCATGTACTTTAAGAAGCCTGCACATGTGTTGGCTTGTGTCAGATGCCAGGTGTTGGTATTTATTGACAATATTTTTAGTGGTGAGCACTATGAACTCCAGAACTGACCTGTATCTATCAGATAGGAGCAGACAATGCCCTCCAATTCTTCTGGCCTTGGTCAGCTTATGAGTTTCAAAGCCAGGGAGACTGCACTAGGGAGTGAGGCATGTGTTTAGTGATAGTGGTTGGAAACAAAGACATGTTGAGGAGCCCAGCTTGAAGATAGCTTTTCTGTTCTTTCTGTTATTCACTGTGTCTGTAGAGTTCCCTCTTCCTAGGGCCACTGTTTGGGACTAAGCATGGTTGCACTTGTCTCTGTCCTTTTATCTCTACAAGTTTACTTGTGTTTATATATCTACAGGTTCTGTTGGGAAGGCATTAACCAAACCTGCAACCACCAGCAACACCAAAAATAAGAACATGATGAAGAGGTTGGAAAAGCTGGAAATTTATCTGCAGAAGATCACAAATGAGAGGGACGAACTTCGGGGAATCCTGGCTAATTACACTGACACAGATTTGAACAACAGGTAGTCATTATGCTTGGTATTTTGAGAACTATCTTGGGCCCTCTCTGTTAACCCCAGATTTCCTCATATCACAGAAGTCTTCAACTCCAGGCTGTCCTCATGCCCAAACTCATTTTCTTTTCTTTTCTTTTTTTTTTTTCCTAACTGGATTTCAAACACAGAATTGAAGGTATATAGGAGTGAGATGGAATAACAGGGCATTTTGATTCCTCCAAATGTAAATCAGAACCCATGGAATGAATCCCGGTCTGGGGATATTGGTAGTATTGTGTGAACTCCCACTATTCATTTTAAAAATCTAGACAATTCTTGGTGTGTGGGAGAGGCTAGATGTTGCTCTTTATGGTCAAACTCTTTCTATCTGATCTAAAATTGCTTTGGATCTAATTGGTCCTTTCAACAGCTGGAGGGGCCTGGTCTCATTTGCTCTCTCTTACTGTGTGACTTGATTGGCTGCATGTTAGCACTGCTTTCCTCAAATTTTGTTCATTATACTCTGAGATCAAGACAAATCATTGTATTTCTTTAGGATTCTGATTGTGTTTGGATGTGCCTTTGTGTGTGTGTGTGAGTGTGTGAGTGTTTGTGTGTGTGTGTGTGTGTGTGTGTGTGTGTGTGTGTGTGTGTGTGTGTGTGTTCCACATAAGACCTCAAGAGTCTATAGAGAGTTATGGCCGTGTAGATTTGTTGACTCAGTTTTCACTAAATCACAATTGTGAGGCCAAGAAGCCTCACTTTGAGCAGCATGTGACCTGTGTGTCCAACTTGGATGAACCTTAGAATATCCTGCTGTAAGTTACAGGCTTTTCCCCTGTAAATACTAATTATGTCATTTGGGAAATTGACATAATCAGTAGAACCAATGATTGTCAATCCTTGTCTAAAAATGGAGAAGAGTCATCACAGATTTAAGTTGGACCAAGGCATGGGGCACAGGCATTTAGAAAGTTCTTGGAGTGCTAAGCTATTCCTTCAAACACCCTCAGGATGCTAAAGAAGATCAATCCCTCCTTTTGCTTCCCTGGTTCTACTGGCCTGAGGCTAATAATAATAAATTTAATAAGATCCTAGAGGATGCAGTACCAAGTAACAAGTATATACAATATATGGGCAGGGGTAGTTAATCTAGTTAGAATCATGTGATCCTTGAATCCTTACTCAAAAGAGTTATTTAATTTCTGCCATGCCCTACACCAGAATCAACTTTGAGTCTCATATGCTGAAGACACAGCATCATGAGTTGATGTCTGACCTTGAGGAAATGCCACAGAAGATCAGTGAGGCCTTGTACAAGTTCCAGGATCTGATTCAAGAAAATCAGTATTATTGGTGAGTGACTAATAGAGACTTGATTCCAGCACTATGCACAGAATATGTCTGCCCATCCTTGTCTTTGAAGCAATGTGAGGGTTCAGGTTCTGTACTGTTTACCTCTTAATGGAAAGTGGGAGGCTCTAGGATTGTTACCTCTTGGACTTATTTTGACCAAATGTGAAGAGTATGTAAGTACCTCCGATCATTTTCCTTCCAAAATAAGGATTCTCTAGATAAAAAAGGTTTGCATCATGATGGAAATATCAATCAACCTTGAGCTTCCAGGGCCCTTAAAGTAGATTTGCAAACCTGAATTTCATAAGATATACAGAATTTATGTGTACTTATTGGGTCTCCTCTTGACTTCCACAGAAAGTTTGCTCTCTACCTACAAGTAGTTGTATAATTCCAATGACATATAAGCATACATGGGAGCCATGTCTTCTTGGATTTCATTGGTACTTTGTGTCTTCTGGAATGGGTCTGTTCTCTGGATTTGACCTTTTCCTATGTGATGATTCATGAGTGATCTGAACTGTAGTCTGGGTCTGTCTGGGGATAAGAACCCATTAAGTGTGCATGGTATTTGGAGGAGAATGAGGAAGATAAATTCTAGTTTGGAGTCACCAATTTTCTTTGTGGTTCAGCATCTGGAACTGCTATCTCCAGAGAGAGTCAATTCATATGCAGAAGAAAGCAAAGCTATTGTGGGAGGAAAACGAAATGCTTGAAGCAAAGCAGAAGGTAACTGAAATGCCATATAGCAGGAGAAAGAAGCTCTGTGGTAAGGCCAGCATGAACATTTATGGACTATTGCCAAACAGCAGTAGGTAAAACTAATGAAGCATCAGGGTAGATTGTCCTCATCTGTAACCATAACGCCCATAGACATCCTATACACCAGAGCAGATTGTCTCTGATGTGTGTGTCTGTGTGTATGTGTTTGTGCATGTATGTGTTTTAGCTTAGGTCTGGGTTATCATGATCATGGGATATATGTGGTTGGTGATAGTTCTTTGATGTAGATATTTGCAGAGTGGGTACTTGCATATAAAACTCTATGTGTGTGTTCTTTTGTGTGTAAAGGCATGAAGATGTGTGCTTCTCTACATATATGTGTATATTATATCCATATATACAGATTCACTTGGATAAAAATTATCTTAAAAAATAACAATGGCCAAGTTTACTGGATAAAGTACTCTGTCAGTTCTCTTTGCATCGGAGCCTCACTAAATACAGCAGCCACCTTTAGGCCCAGCCACCTAGCTCAATAGGACAAGAGTAGATAATGAATTCTCTAAAGTCTGATATTCAACTGATTTTGTAAGAAAAATATGTCAGTATTGAAATCATTTTTTAAAAATCAAACAACTGTGGTACATGCAGGTGCGAAAGATGCTGCTGTGTCAAATGAATGAGCCTGAGAGTCAAAAATGCTGGCTTAAGTTTTGTGAATATCATATGGTCCTAATGTGCAGTGCCTGGCTACTGGAATACAGCAGGCAGGTTGCATACTCTCAGCATCCTAGTTTTCTCTGCATTGCCTGTTAACATTTTCTTTCCAACTTCCCCTAAACGTGACTCAGTTATCATTGGCATTGGAGTTTGTCCTGTGTATTATTATTTGAAAGACTGATTTGCTTGTTGTGCATATGCATCCAGTATAAAGCCCAGAATTATAATGTGAGTAAAGAACAGGGAACCTCAGCCAGCCCCTAACCCTCATGATAGTCTAAAACACTCACCCCGTGTTCTGTATGTAGCACTCTGTAACTGAGGTTAATCAAAATCATCCTCTCTGAGTTAAAATCAGCCTAAAGGAGGATTGGGAACAATGAGCACCCTCAGATATTTTTGATAGTATAAAATGTGCTAGCTCTGTGAGAAGCCATGTACAACTCTTCAGAAATTGAAACAACAGTCCCCACTGACCCAGCAATTCCAGAACAAGAAGTCAGTATCCTGAAAAAAATTATGGTAATCACGTTTGTACTGGTACTTCTCATAGCAGCTTTGCAGTAGGAACTATCCAGATCTCATGAACACATTCAGGGACCGTTTCCAAATGTGATCATTCATGCAACCATTAGGCCTTGAACCAGCCAGCCTTATTTTACTCAAAATATCTTTCAAATTGTATCCTTACAGGGAGAATAGTTTTATTTTGCATCCTGGTTATACAGATTTGGTAATTGCCTGGTCTCATATTTTTGGTTCCAAAGTTATGCAGCCTCTAGTAAATGGAGTACTTATTGGAACATGCTGCCCACTGTAGAGCCATTGAGAGACAGTGTACAAGAGGCAAGAACAGGCTTGTCCAATACCATGCAGTGTGCCTTTGCTGGGAGCCAAGTTTGCTGTGCAAAACCTTGGAATCTTGCTAAGCAGGCTTGGCTAACAGGCAAAGTTTGTTTAGTAGGGGAAAACACATTATTGACCTAGCTGTCTATCTGCTATGCCCACTATGTTCTTACTACATTCAAGGGTTGTATCCTGTGTCTTCATACCTTCCTGGGTGAACTTTTATCTTTTCTGGGAATCTAAAAATGTTTCTGCAATGAAGTCTGCTTGCATGTGTGAGCACATGTAATTGCATGTATTGTGGAATGTGTGTCTGGGTGTCAAGCTCTCTCTCCCCTCTCTTTCTCTCTCCATTTTTCTCTGTGTCTGTTGTGTGTGTGTTGAGAGAGAGAGAGTTTGTGTGTATCTATGTGTGTCTGTGTGCACTTGTGTGTGCCTGGATTAGTGGAAATGATGCAGTATCCTTTTGATGTCTATAGGGAGTAGTAGTAGCACAGAATGGCAGGAGCCATGTAGATTTCCTGGATGTGTACAATAGTCTATGTTGGGTGACTGGTATTCAATATTACTCTCTACCTCAATCAACTAGAAGCACCTCAGAGTATTGATCTCGTCCAGTTTAAAATCCTTATGTCCATGATATAATGCATGTTGGCCACAGAGTTTCTGGCGATGGTGATGGTGTACTCCTTCCACCCTTCTGCATTCTGTGTTATGACCTCAGCCTAATGTCACTTATGTCTCCTTAGAAAAAGTCCTAGAATACTCACACACATAGCTGGGGGGTCATCTCTTTCTACATGAGTATAACTTGAGAGTTTAATGCTAACCATTGGGAAGATTTGCATGCAGTACAGAATTGTAGATCATATCATCTCTTCAGTGTGCATAGATTTTCTGTGAGATGGTTTCTCTGGGTTTCACAGATTTCGTGGTTCACAAGTAGAACAGAGGCAGGTTTCTGCATTCTAGAAACAAGAGAGTTTGCTTAAGTTTTAGCCAGACTCCCTAGAAGGCCTCCAAATGGTTTTCTAGGCTGCTCACACCTATTGTGAAAAGAGATTCCGACATTGCTAAACTGTTATTTTTCAATATAATATATATTGACTACTGAAGTAATGTTGCATTTTATTTTAATTCTTGCACAATGTTTAGTTCACAATTCAGTTTCAAAATTTCTTTTTTTAAATCTGAAAATAAAATTCAGGCCCAGGTACTCTTTGTCCCTTCTCCTTTCAGGATGCTTAGAATGACCTTAGCTGAAAGGTTGTACTAGGGTGTCCTCTGAATAAAGCTGGTGTTTGCTGGATAGCTGACCTGGCAGGTCCACCTAACAAGGGTCAACAACCAGCTCCTCCTTTTTCTGGATATTGATCTTGTTCTCAGCAGCTCCTGACACAGAAAAATATCTTGCCTCAGTGAAGGGCATTGCTAACCACTTATTCTGTGACGTTCTGTATGTTCTGGTCTTTTTAAATCTTAAAAGTACCACAACCATAAGCTCCCCTCAGGACAAATCAGAATACAGTATAATGAGAAATTTCTGTCTAGCTAGCCAAAGTAGCTGGGATCAAAAGCAACAACCTGGGAACATTTTATAAAACTTCACAAGAGTCATTAGTGTTTTGGGGTTTTTTGTTTGTTTTTTTGCTTGCTTTTCAATTATGATTTGGACTTGAGAAAATTTCAGAATCTTACCTCAGCACACAAACTTTGAGCTATGGCACTAAGACCATTTAGTATTAGGGTGTGTGTTCAATATCCCCTCACATTCTGAAATTTTTTTTTATATGTGTGGGTGTTTTACTTCCTGGAGGTCTGTGCTCTACATGCATGTAATACCCACATTGTCCAGCAGAGATCAATGGATTCCATCTGAAACTGATGTGATAGAGGATTGTTAACTGCTTTTTAGCCACTATGAGAATAAAAGCCTCAAATGGATAAAAGCCATGTCTCTTGCCCCTGTCCTGGACATTTGTTTTACTTGTGTGGTGTATTAGTTGGACTGGATCACACCCAACCAAAGAGGGAAGTTTCTTGAGACATGAAGGGAAACATACTTGGAATAGGCATGCTAAATGTTCAAATTTCCAGGCATGCATGTAAGGCATTAGTGTGTCAGGATCATGACTTTTCATCTCTTATTTTCAGGGTTGAAGGAGATCTCTCATGTGTCATCCTGCATGACAATGTAGATGAGTCTGTCAAATGAAATGGAGACTTGAGAACTCTCCTGGGAGTGAAGGTATTAAATAAATTATGTAATAAACAGATCAGGATCAAGAAATCTCTGTACTGGAGAAACGTCAGAAGTCGTAGGTACTGTATAAATAACCATTAAACAGTCATGAGACTCATGTGTTTTCTCAGCTCATGGACTAATCCCATTCTCAAGAGTCTTCCAGATTCTCATGTCCAGGGCAAAGAACTCCAAGAGGGACACATGGTAATTTACTAAAAATAGAGATCATTTGTTAAAAAAAAGCAAAAGGCACTTCTCCAAATAAAACACTGCCAGCAATTTCTTTAAATCAGTGTTCATTGAAGGTACTTCTAGATTTGTTTTACAAGTATACTTTGCATATGTCTCCTGCCTCCATGACTTTCTTCCTATACATTTAGTTTACAATGGGGAGAGAGTAATGGTGGTACCTTTAGAAATCTTGGAATCTGGCCCAGATTTACCACCAACTGTCTCCATAGTCCTATTCACTAAGGTAAATGTACATAGGAGTATGTTCTAAGGCCTGTTTATCTATCTAAGGAATGGTGAAACCCTATGCAGTTCTAAAAGAATCCTTAGGAAAAGACGTTTGAGCAAGAGGATCATTTCCTAGTGAAACCACCCAACTTGCCAAACCTCTTATTTTAGGGCCCGTAAACATTATCTGAACAAAAATGTTACTGAGATAAAAACAACATCAGTGGACTCTAATCTCAAAGTTTGCTACAAGCCAATAAATAAACATAGTAAAATCAATATAGAGCAAACCAGTAGCCAATATCATACTAAATGGAGAGAAACTTAAAGCAATCCCATTAAAATCAAGGACTAGAAAAGGCTGGCCACTATCCCCTACCTATTCAATATAGACTGGAAGTCTTGGCCAGAGCAATTAGACAACAAAAAGAAATCATAGGGATTCACATTGGAAAGGAAGAAGTCAAAATATCACTATTTGCAAATGATATGAGAGTATACTTAAGTGACCCCAAGAAATTTTATCAGAAAACTTTTACAACTAATAAACATCTTCAGCAAAGTGGCTGGATATAAATTTAACTCAAAAAATTCCCTGCCTTCCTCTACTCAAATGATAAACAGGCTGAGCAAAAAATTAGGGAATCAACACCCTTCACAATACTCACAAAAATGATAAAATATCTGGGGTGCCTCTAAACAAGCAAATGGAGGTTCTGTATGAGAAAAACTTCAAGAATCTGAGGAAGGAAATCTCAGAAGTTGGAAAGATTTCCCATGCTCATGAATTGTAAAAAGCAATCTAGATTCAATGCAATTCCCAGCAAATTTCCAACTCAATTCTTCAGAGAGTTGAAAAAAACCAATTCATCTGGAATAACAAAATATACGAGAATAGTGAAAGCTATTCTCAAAATAAAACACCTCTGTGGGAATCACCATCCCTGATTCCAAACTATATTACAAAGAATTTGTGTTAAAAACTGCATGGTACTGGTACAGAGATAGACAGGTATATCAATGGAACAAAACTGAGGACCCAGTAATGGATCCACACACCTAAGGTCACTTGATCATTGAAAATGGAGCTGAAAACATTCCTTGGAAAAAGGACAGACTCTTTAACAAATGGTGTTGTTTCAACTGGCAGTCAGCATGCAGAAGAATGAAAATCAATCTTTCCTATCTCCTTTTACAAAGGTCAATTCCAAGTGGATCGAAGACATCCACATAATACCAGGTATACTTAAACTCTTAGAAGAGAAATTGGGGAAAAACTTAGAATACACAGGCACAGGAGAAAAGTTTCTGAACAGAACAATGGCTTGTGCTCTAAGATCTAAAATGGATAAATGGGACTTAGTGAGATTCCAAAGTTTCTGTAAGGCTAAGGACACTGTCAAGAAAACAAATGACAACCAACAGATTGGGAAAAGATCTTTACAACTCCCATATCTGGTAGGGGACTAATATCTAATATATACAAAACACTGAAAAATTCAGACTCCAGAGAATCTAACAATCCTTTTAAAAAGAAGGTGCAGATCTAAAAAAGAATTCTGGAGTACAGATCTAAAATATATTCACAGTTGTGGAATATTGAATGGCTGAGAAGTACCTAAGGAAATGTTCAACATCCCTAGTCATCAGGAAAATGGAAATCAAAACAACCCAGAGATTCCAACTCAAACAATCAAAATGGCTAAGATCAAAAATTCAGATGACAGCAGATGGTGGCAAGGATGGAGAGCAAGAGGCACATTCCTCCATCGTTGGTGAGGCTGTAAGCTGGTACAACCACTCTGGAATTCAATCTGGCAGTTCCTTAAAAAGTTGGACATAGTACTACTTGAAGACCCAGCTATTCCACTTCTGGGCATATTCCCCAAAGATGCTGCAATACACAATAAGGACACATGCTCCACCATGTTGATAGCAGCCTTATTTATAATAGTCAAAAGCTGTAAAGAACCCACATGTCCTTCAGTAAATGAATGGATACAGAAATTGTGGTATATTCACACAATGGAGTACTACTCAGCTATTAGAAACAATGACTTTATGAAATTCCTAGGAAAATGGATGCATCTAGAAAATATCATTATGAGTGCGGTATCCCATTCATAAAATAAAAGACATAATATGCAGTCACTGATAATTGGATACTAGCCCCAGAAATCTATGAATACCCAAGAAACAAATCACAGACTATATTAAGTTCAAAAAAAAAAAAAAAAAAAAAAACAAGTTTATAGCACCTTCTCAGAGTGGGTACACCTAGATTTTAAATCATTAATAACTCAAAAGTTAAGAAGATAGCCTCGTGGCAATTTTTGGTATTTAAAATCATATGTTAAATCTTTAAACACCAAGAAAACTTTTACCATTTCCATGTTATGTTATTTTAAATGTACTTTATGCTCATTATAACTAGTAAGAATTCAATGCATACGATCAAACTTTCAGAAAAAGTACTGAGAAAAATATATAGTTTTATGCCAAAATGCTTTAAAATGTATCTCTGTTTTTAAAAAAATAAAGTTGAAAAAAAACCCTTATTAACACACACACACACAGAAATAAATTATATTGTGGAAACTAGATGTCTGTGGGTAAAAAGGAAAAAAAAAAAAACTACACAACTATCATACTCCATAAACAAGTCAAATCAAAATAGATGAATTGATGACATACCTCACACTTTTAACTGGAGCTCTCAAGAGACACAGGCAGACAGCTCTCTGTAAGTACAAGACTAACCTTCCCTAAATAACATGTTGCAGTTCAGCAGAGCTATCGAGTAATAGCCTAAATAAATAAATAACTAAATAAATAAACAAAAACCCCAAAAGTACCCCTCCCGATACAAAAAAGAAAGGAACATTTCATAATATTTGCCTTAGCAAAAACTTTATGCATTTATCTTACGGTGGAGAAAGAATAATGGAATTCATGTTGGAAATCACAGGTTCCAGCTCAGCTTTACCACCAATGTCTCCAAAGTCCCAAGAGGAATCTTGGGCAGTAAGACTGAGAATAGGCAAATGGGGCTTTGTCACAGCAACGTGCTTCCCAGTAGCATTAAGAAAAGGTCATAAGATCTGAAACAGTATGGTTGCCAGTAGAAAATTTAAAAAGAAGAAGAAGAGGAAGGAGGAGGAAGAGGAGCAGGAAGAAAAAAAAGAAAGAGCAGGAGGAGGATGATGACAAGGACAAGGACGACAACAACATGCAAGGACGGGAGACATGTCAGTTTGCACATGACTTCCATGAGCTGTGCAGCCCCTCCCTACACCCCAACTACATGATGGAGCTCTACTGCAACTTCCACACTATTGGCTTCTACCCCTATGACCTGTGCTCCCATTTTATTCGAAACACAGACAAGTACTGGCCTGTGTCATCAGGGGCACCTCTTGAGACCTGTGAGCCTTTGGTTTGCTTGGTTTAGGTGATGTGCTGCTCTACCTGGGCTTTGCCTGAAAACCATTGCACAAACTGCACCACAGCCTAAGTTTCTCTGGCTTTTCCCCCCATTTCTGGCCCCCAGAGGTGTTAGGGTGTGGTGGGGCTGAGGTTGCTACAACTGCTGAACTGACCCACTTCCACAAACTGCAGCCCTACTGCTCCTCTGCCTACAGAGCCCACACACACTCCAGTGACCCTACATGCTGCTCCTTGGTGGTGGCTGAGGTGGCAGCCACACTGTTCTACACTGCCTGCCATCCAGACCCACAGCCTAGTCACTGTAGCCACTGCTTACAACTGTCCCCAGCAGCAGGGCCTGTGTGCCCACACTGCCTCTTGCACAACCCAGTGCAGCTAATGAATGTGATGAAAATGATATCATAAAAACACTGACATTTTTGTGACACCTAATGAATGAATTCTACATGTAAGCACTACAATGATTAAACTACTGCTGCTATTACAAAACTAGACAAGCAAAGATTATGCAGATTCTTATGAAATATCTAAATATTCGTTGAAATGACACCAAAAAATCAGTTCTAACACAACACCAGTCTTGCACATTGATTTAGTGAAGATGTGGAGATCAAACAACTGTAGGCCAACAGTTGTTCAAGAACATATCTGTGTTCTGAGCAGAAATTAACTTGTACAAGCTGCACAGGAACACTGAAGGCCTTGTTTGCCATATCAATGGCAATGAGAGGTAGCAATACACGATTTTACTATGTAACATGTAACTTACTTTCTAATCAGTTGAAAGAACACATAAAGCACAAAGTGCAAACTATGTTTGTCTTACGAATTTAAGAGTTTAAAGAGCATTAGAAAATTTAGCGATCTAATTATGAAAGTCAGAGAAGAAAAGTCCACAATCTCCTTGCCAGTATTTGATGACATTTTGTAAGGGGGTGAAACTGATACTAAAATTTGATTCCCTAATTGAGTCTTGATTATGTCAATAAAGAAGGCAGAAGTTAATTGCTGGCCCTAAAGAAAACGATGGGGCCTTTGGGTTACAGAAGGAAGAAGAGGGACATGGGGAGAAAAAAGACATCGGACAGGCTTTGGAAATAGTAAGATACAACAGTCATGTAAGATCTTAGCGCAACTGAAACTGGTGGCCTCTGATACCAGACATTGGATGAAGTAGGTCAGCTGATAAGAGCTCAGTAATTGTGCTGTGTTTGATGGCACCAGGTTGTCTTTGTTTCCATTGCTTATGTTCTTGTGATTGCCTCTTGCCATCTTGATATCTGTGATATTAGGTGATTTGTTTTCTCAGTAATAAGCGTGGCTCCACAGCCTGAAGATGGGACATCCAGTTATGGCTCAGTGCATAACCCAACGACAGTTTCTGAATTCATCCTGATCCTTAGGGCTTGGCTACCTCTAGATATAAATTAAAATCCTTTTTTTTGAAGTACACTCCCAACACAAAGACAAGACAGTCTCGACTCATTAAAGTATATGCAGTTTACAAAGATTGGCCAAGACCTATTTAGGTCTCAGATTCTCTGAAAAATTTATATCTCAAATTAAAAACAAAATGCATATATACACATGTACACATACTTCTGAGTTTATAATTGAAATTACAAATTCCCAACATTGATTTTTCATGTCACTTATCCATGTCCTCTAAAATGGGAGTAATAGGTAATCTAAAAGGTTTGAATGTCATTCTATAGTTATGATATCTTGGATATGTGAGTACAAACTGGTTAAGTACCTTCTCAATAACTGTTTTCCTTATTTGAAAATGAATAATAGCATTGTCTGTAGTGTGGCTGATCATAATAAAAGTATTGATTAATATGACACATCTGGCCTTACAGAACATGGTATGAACATTCTAGGTATGAAACTAGTACCTGGCTGGAGATTACAAAATTAAAAATACAAAAACACAACCAGAAGAACAAGAACAAGGCATCAATTCTTAAAACACCTTCTGAGTGCTGGGACTACTACATGTGCCAACTCTGAACAGCTTTCTAGATATTTCTAATTAAGAAATCCTAAAACAAAAAAAAAATAAAAACCCTCTTATAGTTTCAGCAGAGAGACTTGTAAACTAGGATATGCTGTTCTGTTTTCTGTGATACTCTTAATCCTCAGACATTTACCAGGTGAGCTAAGATTAAGAGCAGACCAGGTGACTCTGCTGGTGCCATAGCATGAATCTGTGGCAATTATTTATTGCCAACATAAATTCTGGATTGAGATAGCATCTTTGCAGACTATCTAGGATGCCTTGTTCCCTTGTTTCCTGTATTGTGCTAAAGACAAGCACAAATATGAATCTAAGGAAGTCACTTGTTGGGTGGGTACAGGCCTTGACTGCCTTAAAGAATGGTAATCTTTCAGTGTTAAAGAATTTTCTATTACCCTCATTAAGTGTGTGTCAATTGCTGAGCTGCTGTGTAAACAGTGAACATCAATCCTTACTTGTAACATCCAGGAAGAATCATCATCTCTGAATTCAAGCTTTATTACTGAGCAAAAATGATAATAATAATCAAAAAAACCTGTATGGTATTGGTACAGGGACAGGAATGTACATCAATGGAATAAAATCGAAGACTGAGAAATAAACCTACACATCTGTAGTCACTTGACCTTTGAAAAATATGCTAAAATAATCCAGTGTCATAAGAGATAGGATTTTTAAACAATGGTGATGGATCAATTGGTGGTCAGCATGAAGAAGAATGCAAATCTATTCATCCTTATCTCATTGTATAAATCTCAAGTCCAAGTGGTCCATGCATCTCAACAGAAAACAAGATACACTCAACCTAATAGAAGAAAACATAGGGTAGAGCCTTAAGCACACGATCACTGGAGAAAATTCCTTAAGAGCACATAAATGGCTTATAGTATAAGATAAAGACTCAACAAATGCCACCTCATAAAATTGTGAAGCTTCTGTAAGGCGAGGACACTGTCAGTAGGACAAAACAACCACCAATAGATTGTGAAAAGACCTTTGTGAAATTTAAATCGGATAGAGAACTAATAGCCAATGTATACAAAGACCTGAAGAAATTTGATTTGGAGAATCAAATAAACCTATTAATATATTGGGCAACAGAGGTAAACTAATAATTCTCAACTGAGGAATAACGAAGCGTTGAAAAGCAACAAAAGACATGTCCAACATCCTTAGTCACCAGGAAAATACTAATCAAAACAAACATGAAATTCCACCTCAAATCAGCCAGAATGGCTAAAATTAAAAACTCATGTGGCATCCAATGCCAACTAACGTATGCAGAAAGAGGAACACTCAAATTTATTTCTGGGATTGAAGTCTGGTATAACCATTTTGGAAGTCAGTCTTGAGGCACATTAGAAAATTTGACAAAGTACTATCCATGTACCCAGATATACCACTCCTAGGCATATATCCAAACATGTTACAACACATAACAATGACACATGTTCTACTATGCTTATAGCAGCCTTATAAAAGCCAGAAGCCAGAAAAAAAAAAAAACAGTTGTTGTCCTTTAACAGAAATTATGGATACAGAAAATGTACATTTAGATATTGGAGTACTACTCAGCTATTACAAACAATTACTTCATGAAATTGGTAGGTAAATGGATGGAACTAGAAAATATTAACACAGACATAAAAAGAACACTTTTGGCATGTACTCATTGACAGAAGAATAATAGACCAGAAGCTCTGAATACACAAGATACAATTCACAAACCACATGAAGCTCAAGATGCAGGAAAACGAAAGTGCAGATGATTCAGTGCTATTTATAGTTGGAAACAAATATTCATAGGAGGAATTATGTAGACAAATTTTGTAGCAGAGACTGAAACAAAGGCTATCATTAGTCTGCCCCAATTGGGAATAAACCACATATACAGCCACCAAATCCAGACTGTATTGAAGAGGCCAAGAAGAATATGGAGACAGGACCCTGATATAGCTGTGTCCTGAGAGTCTCTGCCAGAGCATGACCAATACAGATGCAGATAATCTCAGCCAACCATTGAAGTGAGAACAGGGTCCTCAAAGGAAGAGCTAGAAAAAGGACTGAAGGAGCTAAAGAGGTTTTCACCCAAAAGAACAACAATACCTACAAACCAGAGCTTCTAGGGACTAAACCCCAATCCAAAGAATACACATGGAAAGATTTATGGCTCCAGTAGCATATGTAGCAGACGAGGGCCTTGTTGAGCATCTATGTGAGGATAATATCTTGGTCCTTCTTAGGTTCAGTGCCCTGGTGTAGGGAAATGTCAGGGAGGGAAGCAGGAGTTGTAGGTGGGAGGGTGAAAGGGTTAACTGGAGAGCACTCTTATAAAAACAAAAGAGAGTGGATGAGATGGAGGGGTATATTAGCTAGGGTTTTATTGCTGTGAACAGACACCATGACCGAGGCAAGCCTTACAAATAACATTTAATTAAGGCTGGCTTACAGGTTCAGAGGTTCAGTCCAGTAACAAGGCAGAAGCATGGCAGCATCCAGGCAGGCATGGTGCTGGAGGAGCTGAGAGTTCTACATCTTTATCCAAAGGAAGCCAGGAACGGATTGAAAATCCTCAGACAACTAGAAGAAGTAACTCCAAGCCCACTCCCAGAGTTACACACATCCTCCAACAATGCCACACATACCAATAGTGGCACTCCCTGGGCCAAGCATATGCAAACTATCACAAGGGGAAACTGAGAAAGGGGATGACTTTTGAAATGTAAATAAAATGTACTGAGTAAAAATATTAATCTTATGCTGAAACTTCAAAATAAAATAAAAAGAATGAAAGATCTGGTTCATTTAGATGTTTAGGAGTGCTCAATGAATGTTAAATACAAAAGTAGGGAAATATCACTTTCACAATAGATTTTGCTCAAAGGCATGAAAATAGAATTTGGGTACCCTCCATGGACTAATGTCTGTATTGCTCTGGGGTTTGGAGAAAGCGTTGTGAGGCACAAAGACAGGCCGTGTAGATGATTTCATATGGGGCCTTTCAGAAGCTATTTCTGTATATTTACAATTTGTTTTGCTGTGTGTTATACACACTTGAATCCACAAAACTAGTAAAATGAGGTCTAGACCAGAGCATTGCGGTTTTGAAGGTAGTTTATGACCGCAGCCTTGTCATGTATGCTGCAGTGTACACATGCTGGGAAAACTGAGGTACTTATTGGAAATATGCAGTGTCTATACTTTAAAGCTCCAACACTTTGGTGTGGTAATGAGTGTTGTTAAATCTGTTCTCAGGGATTGATACCCAGGTGTTGCAGGCCAGCCAGGGCTATGTGTCCTGTGCCACAGAAACCAAATGAAAGGTGGTAAGTGCACCGATGGGTGGAACAGCAGGTGAACATGCTTGAAACCAAGCTGGTGACCAGAGTTTGATGTCCAGGAATCACGAGATGGATGAATTTTTCTACACAACATGTCCTTTAGTCTATACACAAGTGAAGTGGTACAAAAGTTTATAAATGTGATACAAATTCATAATTTAAAAACAATGTATAACATGTAAAATGTAGAGGGTAGACACAACATTCTATGGATTGTTACTTCATAGAAATATTTACACTGGCCAGAATGTGTCAGTCTGAAGAAGAGACCCTAGTCTTAACAGTGTCGCCTACCCATGCATATAGGTTCTCCTTCTCCTTCCACTCTATCCTACCCATATGGGATATCCCTAAATTTATCACTGTTTGGTAGGAAATGGGGTTGATATAAAAGTCACAGTTAACAGAGCTAATCCGATGCAATGCCTTTGTAATCAGTGCATCCTGAATGGCCTAGGTTTATCCAGCATAGACAAGGTCCTCAAAATTAGCTTTTCCTGTGGTTACACTGTGCCAAGTACATGATTATTTTCCCTCATGCTTAATGCAATCCTCTGAGGTTAAAAAAAAAAAAAAAAAAACAAAACACACACACATTCTACATGAAAGACACTGAAACTCCTCACACAACTTAAGTTGAATTACTAAGCCAGAATCCTAAGTGTTCTTCTGTGTAATTCTGAAGGTTAAACTCTTCCTGATACATGACATGAAAAGCTGGAAAAATATTCAACTGGAGGCAGCTTCTCTTCCACCCTTCATGATGAGAAGTAGGGCCTTGCCCTCTCCCATATTCTGTCCATCAGAATAGGCAGAGTCAACCACAAATAAAGCTAGGACTAATCTACCTGCTTAGATAATTTGGCCCAAACCTTCCTACAACAATTCAAAGCTGAAAGTCTTTTGCTGTCCCAGAATGTTGAATTATAAAGAAAAAAACTCCAGTTAATTCTGTCTCACATTTTTATGGGCTTGTCCCCTCCAGAAGGAAAGTCAGATTCCCCAGTGGTCATAGAGCTAATAATTAGGAATGACCCACAATAAGGCCTTGCCTACATATTTGAAATACACAAAGCAACCATGACAGAAGCTACTGCTTAGAAAGCTGAGCAGTAAAAAAGTAACAATAGATCCAGGACTTATTCCAAGCATGATGTCAACCTCAGTTCACTTAACTATATGCCTCACAGGCTGGCTAAGAGTCACTGTCATTTCTGACTTGCAAATGAGTATCACCTCTCGAATTTTACTGTGTAGAGAAACATGGCCCTGAAATTTGGTCTCCCTCTTGAGAAAAGCTGCTATGGAAGTGTAAAGGTGTAACTAAAACACCAGTTTCATGTCTGACTCTGCCACTTCCAAAATCTGCTGCCTAAAGCTGGTCCCCTAACTAGCCAAGAACCCTGTTTGCAGAACTCACTGTTAATCTTCACCTTGTGGAGACCTAAAAAAGAGTAGTGGTTTCAAGACTGGTGGAAACCTTGGCCCTTTTGCAGCTTTCCTGCTTGGCTAATCTGACCAGACAGTGTTAATGTAATAAAACCACGTAAGCATACTCTAGTTTCATGAATTCACATTGAAATTTGCCATGAACTCTGGGCAGAGTTCATGACCACCAGGAATACCTGGCCTCCCTTCTCCCTGTTGGTGCTTACTGAGTTTCTCTCCATTTTTTCTGTTCCCCTGTCTAACCTGATGAATCAGTCTTGGATATTCAGATACTGATAACTTTTTCTTCCCTTCAGACAGTGAATATCGGCTCTATCTCTACTTAGAATCCCATGTGTCAGGCTGGGTTTCCTTCTCTTCAGAACTAGATATCCACAGGGGCTTCATCCCAATAATGTTTGTTTGGACTACTTACCCCACTGCCTAAGGTCACATTTCAGTTTGAATTCATGTGATCCTTGAATCTTTAGTTCAAAGGGTTATTTGGTCTTTTGCCATGCCCTCCCCAGGATCAACTCTGAGTCCCATAAGCTGAAAACACAGCATCATGAGGTGATGAATGACCTTCAGGAAATGCCCCAGAAGAAAAGTGAGGCCTTGTACAAGTTCCAGGAATTGAATCAAGAAAATCAATACTATTGGTGAGTGACTAAGAGGGTCTTAACCCCAGCACTTGGCACAGAATATGTCTGTCCATCCTTGTCTTCGAAGCAATGTGAGGGTTCAGGTTCTATACTGTTGGCCCTTTAAAGAAGGTGTGCTAAAATCAAATCTCTAAAAGTTTTACCTCTTGGACTCATTTTGACCATGTGTGAAGAGTCTCTGAGTCTCTGCAATCATGTCTTTCCCAGCATAGATCCTGAATATCGCGATATTGACTTTCTCCTGTTAGCATTTCATAAGTAACTGGATAGTTTGATGTAGCTTTTAATTCTGCTGTTTTCTGACATCTTTCAAAAAATTCTGTTTTCCACAGCAAAAAATTTAGTCACCCTAGACATGCATGAGCTATTCTTTTCCAATCTGCAGGTGAATGATCTTCAGTGGACAGGCCATCCAACATAGCCATGGAACATAGAACATTTTATCAAAACCATGGATTTTATAGTGCCCTTTTATTCCTTCTCCTACTTTATCTCATGTCTGTAAACTTACAGAACCTTCCTCAGGCAACCAAGGACAGATTTCTTCTTTAAAAATCAGAAACTGGATAACTTGTTTCTGACTTATTTTTGCTCCTCTGTCCTTTAGCATATTTTAAGCATATATATAAATGGCATTGTGCCATTGCCAAGCCCCATTCTTTTAGGGTTTATTCACTGCTGGCTGAGACTTTTCAAAACTTTCTTCTGCATGCCCTTCCTTTCCCATGGTGTCCTTCACTATATCCACTGGAGCCTCACATTGAGTTCCACCCCAGCAAACCAGCTCAGTCAAAGAGATTCTCCAGCAGCAGAGCTAGGATTAAAGAAAAAGAGATGATTAGACAAATCTGCAGCATGACCCCAGCCAGTTCTGAGGCTGAAAGGCAGGTTCAATTCTTTAACTCTCTTTTATTCCATTTTAATTACATGCAGATAATAATAAGGCCAGGTCTAGGTTAAGAGAACAAGAAAAGCCATATAAAATTCCATAATCACTATTTCTAAGGAGGGTTGTAAAGATGATGGGATTATCTGAACCTACTTTCCTGTCCTAGCCCAAAGTGAAGTTATTGCCTGAAGCCTATTTCTCTATTTGATCCTGAAATCAGATTCCTCTCTGAGCTTAATTCCCTGTCCTAGCCCAATGTAAAATTCCTTTCTGGAGTAGCTCTACTTTCTTTTCCTGGCCCCATGTCAGATTCCTGCCAAGAGACCCCAAAAGCTCTCTACAAAATTTCTCGGAAAGCTGAAAATATATGTAGAAAAAAATTTTGATAAGAATTCATATATACATTGAAAATATTTGAGAGAAAACTTGAGAACTGCCAAGACAGTATTCTGATAAAATCAAAGGTTTATATAAAAAAAAAACAAGATAAAAAGAATGCATAGAAAATATTACTCACATAATTAAAGAATGTAGAATTTTTTTAGAAAAACTAGAAAATTTATCTCGAAAATACTGCTGAAAAAAATTGAAGAAATATATAGAAACAATTGTGATAATATCGAAAATTCACCTTTAAGATAATCATGGTAAAAAAGAAGCAGAAAATGTCAATCTCAAAATTGAAGATACATTAAGAAACTCTTTTCTGAAAAAATACATATTTATATTGAAAATACTTCTGAGAAAATTGAACAAATATATAGAAAGAATTTTCATAAAATTGGATATTCACATGGAATATAATCCTACTAAAACAGCATGCAAAAGTATTATTAAGAAAAGTAAACAGGCATTTAGAAACATTTTTTGACAAATTAAAATTTACATAAAATATTCTTTGAATAAATTTGAAAAATACACAGAAATATTTTGATAAATTTGAAGATTCTCATGAAAAATAGTCCTAAAAAAAAGAAGAAAAAAAAATTCAATAATAAAGATGCTTCTGCAGAAACCGTTTAAAAATGAAAATTTGTATTGCTAATATTTCTGAGAAAATTGAAGACGTATATAGAAAACACTCTGATAAAATTAAAATTTACATACAATAACAATGATAAAATATATCATGTAGAAAGTATTTCCCAAAACGTGAAGACACATGTGGAAAAATTTGTGGAATAAACTATGTATTTACATCCAAAATATTTCTAAGAAAATTAAATAATTGTATCAAGTTATTTTTGATAAAGTTGAACATTCACATGGGAAATAATCCTGCTAACATAAAAGACAGAAAATATTATTCTAAAACACGAAGACGAATATAGAAAAATTTTATGAAAATTTTAATATATACTTGGACATTTTTCTGAGAAAACTGAAAAAAATAGAATAAACTTCTGATGAAAATGAAAGTTTCAAGTATAAAATACGATAAAAGAGAGGAGTAAAATATTTTTTTCAAAAAAATGCAGACACATAAAGAAAAACTATTTAAATAATTCTACATTCTCTTCAAAAATATTTCTGAAAATTTCAAGAAATATATAAAAATTTTGATAAAATTGAAGGTTACCATGAAAAAAGTCATGTTAAAATGCAAGAAAAAGTAAATATTATTTAAATCCTTGAAAACCCATGTAAAAGATTTTTTAAAAAATAATATATAAAGCAAACATATTTCTAAGAAATAGAAAGAATGTGAAGAAAGAAATCTGATAAAATTGAAGACTCACAACTAGAAAAATCACGTTATGATAGAAGATATAAAAACATTTAACAAATATTGAACATGTATGTAGAATACATTTTAAAAAACACAAAAATTACATCAAATAATTTCTAAAAAATTGAAAATACATATAAAAAATTTCTGATAAATTTCAAGATTTACATAGAATATAATACTGATTACAGATAAAAGAGAAAACACAAAACATTTCTCGATAATCTTAAGACACATAGAGAAAAATGTTTTGATAAAATTCCACATTCACATCTGAAAATCTTTGAAGGAAACTGAACAAATATACGAACAGAAATCACAAAAAACTGGAGATTGACATGGAAAAATAATAATAATGGGACTTAATGATATTGCAAAGTTTCTCTAAGGCTAAAGACACTATCATGAAAACAAAAACGGCAGCTAACAGAGTGGGAAAAGATATTTACAACCACACATCAGATAGAGGCCTAATATTCAAGGTATACCAAGAACTCAAAAAGGGAGATAACAGAGAATCAAAAAACCCTATTAAAAAATGAGGTACAGACTTAAACAAAAAGTTCTCAATCGAGGAATATTGAATTGCTGAGAAACATCTAAGGAGTGCTCAACATCCTTGGCCATCAGGGAAATGCAAACCAAAACAACCCTCACACCATTCAGATTGGCCAAGGTCAAAAACTCAGATGACAATAGATGCTGGCGAGGATGTGGAGAAAGAGGAACACTTCTCCGCTGCTGGTGGGGTTGTAAACTGATACAACCACTCTGGAAATGAGTCTGGAGTTTCCTCAGAAAAATGGACATAGTACTACCTGAAGACCCAGTTATTCTACTTCTGGGCATTTGCCCAAGAGATGCTCCAACATACAACAAAGATACATGCACCACAATGTTCATTGCAGCTCTATTTATAATAGCCAGAAGCTAGAAAGAACCCAGATGTCCTTCAGAAGAAGAATGGATACAAAAATTGTGGTACGTTTACACAATGGAATACTACTCAGCCACCGGAAACAATGACTTAACCAAATTCTTAAGAAAATGGATGCATCTAGAGAATATCATCCTGAGTTAGATAACCCAGTCACAAAAGAACAGACATAATACATAATATGCAGTCACTGTTAATGGGACACTAACCCCATAAATCTCTGAACACCCCAGAAACAACTCACAAAATGTGTGAAGTTCAAGAAAAAAAAAAAGAATATATTTTAATTAAAATAGAACTGTATCACATCCCCCTTTCCTTCCTACAGCCCCTCCCAGTTTCTCTCCTATCCCCTCAATTAATAACCTCTTTTCCTATATTATTGTTACATATATACATATGTGTTTGTATATGTAACCACAAATACTAAATTACAACTTTATAAAAAATATATTCCTCTACTTTTATGCAAAAATGCTTAAAAATTTGTACATTTATCTTGGTTTTTAAAATTAAAGTTTAAAAAATGAAATAAATAAAATACAACCAAAAGAAAAAAAAACAAAAAAGGAAAAAAAGAGAGAAGTCGGGAAACATTTCTCGAAAACCTGAAAACACATAGAGAAAAACGTTTTGTTAAAATTTCAAATTCACATCTGAAACATTTGGAAGGAAACTGAACAAATGTATGAACAGAAATCACATAAAACTGGAGATTGACATGGAAAAATAATAATAAAATTGAAGATCCTGCAAATATACTTCAAAATATGAAAAACACATGTATGAAAATTTTGTAAAACCATTATCTATACATAAAAATATTTCTGAGAACATTGAAGGAATGTATAGAGAGAAATATGATAAAATTAAAATTCACATGCAATAATAATGATAAAATAAACCAGATAGAAAATATTTCTCCCAAAATTGATGACACATGAAAGAAAATATTAAAAATATTTTATATATACATCAATAATTTTTCTGAGAAAAATAAAAAATTATATCAACAAAATTCTGGCAAAACTGATGATTCACATGGGAAATAATCCTAATAAGATAAAAGACTGAAAATGTTTATTCAAAAATTGAAGAGGCATTTAGAAACATATTTTGAAATAATTTAATATTTGCCCTATAAATATTTTTAGGGAAATTTGTAGAAATATATTGACAGAATTTAGATAAAATTGAAAAATCAAATAAAAAAAGAATAATTTTTTAAATGGAGACTTAAATTTTTTCACAATTAAACTAGAAATAAATGTAGAAAAACATTTTGAAATTGAAAATTTACATCAAAATTTCTGAGAAAATAAATTCTGATCAAATTTAACATTCACATGGAAAAAAATCTAAAAATTAAAGATAGAGAAAGGATTTCTCAATTAAAGATACATGCTGAAAATCAGCACCTGTGTGTTTCACACACACACACACACACACACACACACACACACACACACACACACAGAGATGAGGGGTAAAGAGAAGAAAATGTACCTAAGACATCATTACATACAATGTGGTACGTCAGCACATGCATGTGCAGCACACACACACACATTCACAGGGGATGTAGGGGAAGAGAGAGGCAGGGGACAGAGGCACATAAACGCAGTGAGCTCATCTCCAACTGTCAACAGCGCTCATTACCTCACAAGGACACAAAGGTGCTGCCATGTATCTGCTTGTAAATTTTCTTCCCTTGGTCGCTGTGCATCATGGGTATTTTCTCATAAGTACCTCTTAATAGTTTTTCCAGGTCTTGGCACATTTCTGTTAAGAGCTAAATCAGTCAATCAATCAATCACACAAACAAACAAGCAAACTCATATAATTAAAAGTATTAATAACTAGGGCCTAGAGAGACAGCTCTGAGCTTAACAGCACCAGCTGCTGCTCTACCTGAGTGCCTGGGTTTGATTCCCAGCACCTGCAGGGAAGCTCGCAACTCCCTGTAATTCAACTTCCAGGGGATCTGAGGCAAAATCAAGACTGAACACAAATGCAAATAAGATAAAAATAAACAAGTCATTTTAAAATGTTTATAATCGGTCCCCTGTGATGTGTCCGCACACTTCATAATGTCCCCTTGTTTTTAACTCTGTTCACAGTACTTTCTCTGCCCTGTTTCCATTCCCCAATTCCATGTTTCAGTACCCAATACCCTGTTTCTGGTTCATGATGCCCTGTTCGGTCCCTGATGCCCTATTACTGGTCCCCCATCCCCTGTTTCCGTTCCTGATGCCCTGTTTCTGGATGACAATGCTTACGTTTCTGGACCCTGATATCTTGTTTCTGATCCCCATGTCCTGTTTCCAGTGCTTGGTTCCCTGCTTCCAGTTCCCAGTGCCCTGTTTCCAATTCCCAGTGCTGTTTTTCTGTTTACCAATACCCTGTTTCTGGCCCATGAAATCCTGTTCCCTGTCCATGAAGCCTTGTTTCCGGGCCCCGTCCTATTTCCTGTCGTCCATGCAGAGCTTCCGGTCTGATGCCTTGTTCTGGTTCCCGTGCCCTGTTTCCATTCCCAATGTCCTCTTTCCATCCTTGAAGACCTGCTTCCTTTCCTAGATACCCTGTTTTGGGGCCTGGTTTGCCTGTTTCCAGTCCCGGTGGGCAGGTGCATTATCTCAGGGCAGACCAGGATGACTGGGAAACCTCACATCTGGTCCAGCAGTTATAGGTGCTATAGGTGTGCTATTGGTATGGACTTGCTCCATGAGTCCTGAAGAGGGGTCAGAGGTTATGGGCTAGGGTCAAAGGTCAGCAGTGAGCACTGTCTTAAATAAATAAAATCTAGTATTATTTTAATTATTGTTAACTTATGTAAAATTAATTTTATATAAGCTTTCTTTTAAAATAATCTGGATAAAATTAATTTAATATGTATTTATTTTAAATAAAATTAATCAATATGAATTTAAATATTTATTTCCATTGTGAATGTGTCACTGTGTAAGTACAATCTCTCCCCTGAAACCGGAAGCTAGGTGAGTGTGAGCCTCTGTGTGGGTGCTGGGTATTAGAGCAAGGAACTCAGAAAGAGCAGTTTGTTTTCTAACCACTGAACGATCTCTCAAGCACCAATGTTTTTATTCCTCATCAAATACACAGTATATATCATAAAGCTCTCTGCATTTTATTTTATCAATGGAGTCTTCCTGATGGTTCTGAGCCCCTATCTGACAAGCAGGGGCCCCGGGGTTCATTCCCATGCTGACTCCCTCTGTCCTCTGTGAGGAAGCTGTGATTAAAGCCAGGCACTTCCACTTAGAGCTGGGGAGGCTCATTTGAAAATACTTAATTTAATCCCAACAGTGTATATGTGGTTGTGTAAATAGCCCAAGTGAGGCATCCCTTCTCCCTGAGGTACCAGGATATTATAGTATAGAATTTATTCAGGGCATGGGGAGGGGACTTGGGAGTGTAATAGAGGCAGAGAGAGAGAGAGAGAGAGAGAGAGAGAGAGAGAGAGAGAGAGACATAAAGTGAGAGACATATAGAGAGAAACATAGATATAGTAATGAGAGATAGAAAGAAACAGAGAGTCACAGAGAGAGACACATAGAGTGAGAAACATATATAGAGAGAGACATGAGAGAGATTGGAGACATAGAGAAATACATAAAAATAACATAGAACCAGAGACATAGATAAATAGATAATCAGAGACAGAGAGATAGAAAGAGAGAGACAAAGACATTGAGAGAGAGAGTGAGAAGAAAAGAGAAGAGAAGAGAAGAGAAGAGAAGAGACAGAAAGCAGAGGCTGGCTATGAGCAACTGGAGAGAGAAGAGTAAGGGAAAGGAAGAGAGAGTGAAAGAATAGAGGAGCAAGGCCAAGAGAGAGAGGGGCAAACAAAATGTGCATGCTTCCATCCTACATAGATAATCACATGAGGTAGAGGGAAGAAGGCACATAGGAGGGAGTCAAGAGTGGGAGATAAAAAAAGGGTGGACAGGGTCAGGTATAGGAAGGGACAGAGAACAGGGGGTCAAGAAATAGAAATATGTTGCAGTAGATAATGGATAACTGGGAGTAGCCTCTAGAAAGTCCCAGGTGCCAGGGAAATAAGAGGTTTCCAGAACCCAACAGAAATGACATTAGCCAAACTACACAACAAAGGGAAACTAGAACCTGTAGAGATTGCTCCCAATTGATAGGCATGTGCCTCCCGCTCATATCAAAATATTTATTCCAGAATTCTTCCTGTGAACAAAAGAACAGCCCCATCAGAATAGTCAGGGGGTAGGATTGAAGAAACTGAGGATTGCAACCCCAAGGGAAGAAAAATATCCACTAACCTGACCACACAGTACATTCAGGGACTAAACCAGCAACCAAAGAGCACAAATGGAGAGACCCTTTTCAGCTCTTGATGTAGCAGAGGATGTCATTATCTGACACTGATGGAAGAGGAGGCATTTGGGGCAAAAATGCAGAATTTCCCCTTATTTTGGGGCAAAAATGTAAAAATTCCCCTCATTTTGTGCAAAAATGCAGAAATTTCCCTTATTTTAGTTCAAAAATGCAGAAATTCCCATATTTTCGGGCAAAAAGGCAGAAATTTTGCTTTTTTGGGGGCTTAAATACAGAAATTTCACTTATTTCACGGTAAAAAGACAAAAATTTTTCTTATTTTGAAACAAAATTGCCGAAATTTACTTATTTCAGTGCAAAAAGGCAGAAATTTTCTTTATATTGGGGCAAAAAGACAGAAATTCCCTTTATTTTGGGGCAAAATTGGAGAAATTTTGATTATTTTGGGGCTAAATTGCAGAAATATCCCTTTTTTTCTGGAAAAATGCAGAAATTTTCTTTATTTTTGGGCAAAATTGCAGAAATTTTCCTTATTTTAGGGCAAAAAGGTAGAAATTCTTTATATTTTGGGGCAAAAATGCAGAAATTCCTCTTATTTGGGGGCAAAAGAGCAGAAATTCCCATTATTTTGGGGCAAAAATGCAGAAACTCTCCTTATTTTGGGCAAAATTGCAGAAATTTTACTTATTTCATGGAAAAATGCAGAAATTTCTTTTATTTTAGATAAAATGAAGACATTATCACTAGAAAGGCAGAAAGTCTACTTATTTTGGGGCAAAAAAGTAGAAATTCCCCTTATTTTGGGGTAAGAAGACAGAAATTCCCTTGCTTTTGGGAGAAAAATGCAGAGATTCCACTTATTATTTGGCAAAAAAGCAGAAATTTACCTTATTTTGGGGCAAAAAGGCAGAAATTTTCCTATTTTTGGGGCATAATAGCAGAAATTTCCCTTATTTCATGGTAAAATGGCAGAATTTTCCTTATTTTGGGGTTAAAATTGCAGAAATTTCACTTATTTCAGTGCAAAAAGGCAGAAATTTTATTTCTTCTGGGGTAAAAATGCAGAAATTCCTTTTTTTTGGGGCAAAAAGGCAGAAATTCACCTTATTTTGCGGAAAAAATACAGAAATATTCTTTATTTTGGTGGATAATTGCAGAAATTTTACTTATTTCACGGCAAAAAATGAGGAAATTGTCCTTATTTCGGGGCAAAATTGCAGATTTAACTTATTTCTGGGCAAAAATGCAGAAATATTCCTTATTTTGGGCTAAAAATGCAGAAATTCCCTTTATTTTGGGGTAAAATTTCAGAAATTTCCCTTATTTTGCAGCAAAATAGCAGAAATTTCACTTATTTCATGTAAAAAAAGGCAGAAATTTCCATTATTTTGGGGCAAAGAGGAAGAAGTTCCCCTTATCTTGGGGCAAAAATATAGAAATTCTTTTTATTTTGGAGCAAAAATGCAGAAATTTCCATTATTTTATGGCCAATAGTCAAAAATTCCCCTTATTTGTGGCAAAAGGCAGAAATTACCATGATTTTTGAGCGAAAAGGCAGAAATTCCCCTTATCTTGGTGCAAAAAGGTAGAAATTCCCTTTATTTTGGGGTCAAAAAGGAAGAAATTCTTATTTTGAGGCAAAAAGGCTGAAATTCTTTTATTTTGGGGCAAAAATGCAGAAATTCCTCTTATTTTGGGGCAAAAATGCGGAAAATTTGCTTATTTTGGGGCATAATTGCAGAAATTTCACTTATTTCATGGTTAAAAGGCAGAAATTTTCATTATTTTGGGGCAAAATTGGTGAAATTTCACATATTTCAGTGCAAAAAAGCAGAAATTTTCCTTATTTTGTGGCAAAAAGGAGAAAATTCCTTTTATTTTGGGGCAAAATTAGAGAAATTTTGATTATTTTGGGGCTAAATTGCAGGAATTTCAATTATTTCTGGTAAATAATGCAGAAATTTCCTTTATTTTAGAAAAAAAGGTAGAAATTTCTTTTATTTTGAGGCAAAATTGCAGAAATTTTCCTTACTTTAGAGCAAAAAGTTAGAAATTCCTTGTATTTTCAGGCAAAAATTCAGAGATTCCCCTTATTTTGGGGCAAAAGAGCAGAAATTCCCATTATTTTGGGGCCAAAATGCAGAACCTCTCCTTATTTGGGGGCAAAATTGCAGAAATTTTACTTATTTCACTAAAAAATGCAGAAATTTCTTTTATTTTGGATAAAATAAAGAAATTTTCATTAGATTATGGCAGAAAGGCAGAAATTTCTTTTATTTTGGAACAAAATTGCAAAAATTTCACTTATTTTGGGGCAGAAAAGCAGAAATTCCCCTTATTTTGGGGCAAAAAATGCAGAAATCCCCCTTATTTTGGGGCAAAAATGCAGAAATTCCCTTTATTTTGGGGCAAAAAGGCAGAAATTTCCCTTATTTTGGGGTAAAGAGGCAGAAATTTCCCTTCTCTATTGGGGCAAATTGGCAGAAATTTCACTTATTTTAGGGCAAAAACGCAGAAATTCCCTTAATTTTAAGGAAAATGCAGAACTTCTCCTTATTTTGGGCCAAAAAGCAGAAATGCCATTTTTTGGGGTCAAAAAGGCAAAAATTTCAATTATTTTGTGGTATAAATGCAGAAATTCCTTTTATTTTGGGAAAAAAAGGCAGAAATTTCCCATATTTTCTGGTAGAAAGGCAGAAAGTCTACTTATTTTGGGGCAAAAAGTTAGAAATTCCCCTTATTTTGTGGTAAAAATACAGAAATTCCCTTTATTTTGGGAGAAAAAGGCAGAAATTCCACTTATTTTTTGGCAAAAGGCAGCAATTCTCTTTATTTTGTGGCAAAAAGGCATAATTTCCCATTATTTTAGGGCAAAAATGCAGAAATTCTCCCTATTTTTGGCAAATATGCAGAAATACCCCTTATTTTGTGGCAAAAAGCAGAAATTTTCCTAATTATGGGGCAAAATTTTGGAAATTTCACTCATTTCACGGCAAAAAGGCAGAAATTCCCTTTATTTAGGGGAAAAAGGGCAGAAATTCCCCTTATTTTGGAACAAAAAGGAAAAAATTTCCCATTTTTCCGGTAGAAAGGCAGAAATTCCCCTTATTTTGGGGCAAAAAGAAAGAAATTCTCTTTCTTTTGGGGGGAAAAGGCAGAAATTCCACGTATTATTTGGCAAAAAGGCAGAAATTCTAATTTTGGGGCAAAAATGCAGAAATTTTTTTATTTTAATGAAAAAGAAGAAAATTTCTGTTATTTTCTGGCAGAAAGGCAGAAATTTCTTTTATTTTGGAACAAAATTGCAGGAATTTCAATTATTTTTTGGCCAAAAGGCAGAATTTCCCATTATTTTGGGGCAAAAATGCAGAAATTCCCCTTATTTGGGGGCAAAAGAACAGAAATTCCCATTATTTTGGAGCAAAAATGCAGAAACTCTCCTTATTTTGGGCAAAATTGCAGAAATTTTACTTATTTCACAAAAAAATGCAGAAATTTCTATTATTTTAGATAAAATTAAGACATTATCACTAGAAAGGCAGAAAGTCTACATATTTTGGGGCAAAGAGGTAGAAATTCCCCTTATTTTGGGGTAAGAAGACAGAAATTCCCTTTCTTTTGGGAGAAAAATGCAGAGATTCCACTTATTTTTTGGCAAAAAAGCAGAAATTCACCTTATTTTGGGGCAAAGAGGCAGAAATTTTCCTATTTTTGGGGCATAATAGCAGAAATTTCCCTTATTTCATGGTAAAAAGGCAGAATTTTCCTTATTTTGGGGTTAAAATTGCAGAAATTTCACTTATTTCAGTGCAAAAATTCAGAAATTTTCCTTCTTCTGGGGCAAAAAGGCAGAAATTCCCTTTATTTTGGTGCAAAATTGGAGAAATTTCGATTATTTTGGGGCTAAGTTGGCGAAATATAACTTACTTCTGGTAAAAAAATGCAGAAATTTCCTTTATTTTGGGGCAAATAGGCCGAAATTTCTTTTATTTTGAGGCAAAATTGCAGAATTTTTTAAATTTTAGGGCAACAAGGTAGATAGTCTTTTTATTTTGGGGCAAAAATGCAGAAATTCCCCATATTTTGGGGCAAAAATGAAGAAATTCCTTTTATTTTGGGGCAAACTAAAGAAATTCCCCTTATTTTGGGGTAAATAGGCAGAAATTTTCCTTCTCTATTTTGGAAAATTTGCAGAAATTACCCTTATTTTTGGTCAAAAAGGCAGAAATTCCTTTTATTTTGGGGCAAAAATGCAGAAATTCCCTTTATTTTGGGCCAAAAAGCAGAAATGCCATTTTTTGGGGGCAAAAAGGCAAAAATTTCACTTGTTTTGTGGCAAAACTGCAGAAATTCCGTTTATTTTGGGACAAAAAGTCAGAAATTTTCTGTATTTTCGGGTAAAAAGGCAAAAATTCTCAATATTTTGGGGCAAAAAAAGAGAAATTCTTTTTATTTTGTGGCAAAAAGGCATAAATTCCCCTTATTTTGGGACAGAAACGCAGAAATTATCGGTATTTTCGGGTAGAAAAGCAGAAATTCTCCTCATTTTGTGGCAAAAATTCAGAAATTTCTCTAATTTTGGGGCTAAAACAAAGAAATTCCCTTTATTTTTAGAGAAAAAGGCAGAAATTCCACTTATTTTTTGCAAAAAGGAAGCAATTCCTTTCTTTTGGGGCAAAAAGGCAGAAATGCCCCTATTTTGGGGCCAAAAGGCGGTAATTCCCCTTATTTTAGGGCAAAAAGCAGAAATTCCCCTAATTTTGAAACAAAAATGCAGAAATTTTCTTTATTTTGGTGAAAAAGCAGGAAATTTCTGTTATTTTCTGGCAGAAAGGCAGGAATTTCTTTTATTTTGGAACAAAATTGCAGAAATTTCACCTATTTTGGGCCCAAAAGGCAGAATTTCCCCTTATTTTGGGGCAAAATTCGGAAATTCCCCTTATTTTTTGGGCAAAACTGCAGAATTTTCACTTCTTTCAGGGCAAAAACGACAGAAATTACCCTTATTTTGGGGCAAAAAGGCAGAAATTCCCCTTATCTTGGTGCAAAAGGGTAGAAATTCCCTTTACTTTGGGGTCAAAAAGGAAAAAATACTTCTTATTTTTGGGCAAAAAGGCAGAAATTCCCCTTATTTTGGGGCAAAAATGCATAAATTCCCCTTATTTTTAGGCAAAAATTCAGAAATTCCCTATTTTTGGGGGCAAAAATGCAGAAATTCACCTTATTTTGTGGAAAAATGCAGAAATATTCCTTATTTTGGCGGAAAATTGCAGAAATTTCACTTATTTCAGGGCTAAAAAGCAGAAATTTTCCTTATTTTGGGGCAAAATTGCAGAAATTTAACTTATTTCAGGGCAAAAATGCAGAAATATTCCTTATTTTGGGGCAAAAATGCAGAAATTCCCCTTATTTTAGGGGAAAAATGAAGAATTTCCCCCTATTTTTGGCAAAAATGCAGAAATACCCCGTATTATGTGGCAAAAACCGAAATTTTCCTTATTATGGGGCAAAATTGCAGAAATTTACTCATTTCATGGCAAAAAGGCAGAAATTCCCTTTATTTAAAGGCAAAAAATGCAGAAATTCTCCTTATTTTGGGGCAAAAAGGAAGAAATTTCCTTTATCTTGTGGTAAAAAGTCAGAAATTCTTCTGATTTTGGGGCAAAATTGCAGAAATTTCACTTATTTCAGAGAAAAAAAGCAAAAATTTTTCTTATTTTGGGGCAAAAAGGCAGAAATTCCCATTATTTTGGGGCAAAAAGGCAGAAATTCACCTTATTTTGGGGTAAAATTGCAGAAATTTCACATATTTCAGAACAAAAAGGCAGAAATTTCCCTTATTTTGGGGCAAAATTGCAGAAATTTCACTTATTTCAGGGTAATAAGTCAGAAATTCCCCTTATTTTGGGGCAAAAAAGACAGAAATTCTCTTTATTTTGAGGGAAAAAGACAGAAATTTCACTTATCTAGAGGGAAAAAAAGCAGAAATTCTTCTTATTTTGGAGCAAAAATGAAGAAATTTTTCTCTTTTATGGCAAACAGTTATGTATTCCCCTTATTTTCGGGCAAAAAGGCAGAAATTCCCTGTATTTTGAAGCAAAATTGCAGAAATTCCCCTAATTATGGGGCAAAAAGGCAGAAATTCCCTATATGTTAGGGCAAAAAGACAGAAATTCTCCTTATTTTGGGGCAAAACTCAGAAATTCCCCTTATTTTGGGACAAAATTGCAAAAATTTCACTTATTTTGGTGCAAAATTGAAGAAATTTCACTTATTTCAGGGAAAAAAGGCAGAAATTTTCCTTATTTGGGGCAAAAATGCAGAAATTCTTAATATTTTGTGGCAAAAATGCAGAAATTTCCTTTATTTTGAGGTAAAAAGGCTGAAATTCCTTTTAATTGGGGGCAAAAAGGCAGAAATTTCCCTTATTTTGGGGCAAAAAGACAGAAATTCCCCTTATTTTGTGGCAAAAAGGCCGAAATTTCCTTTATTTTGGGGCAAAATTGCAGAAATTTCACTTATTTCAGGGCATAATTAAAAAATTCCTTATATTTTGGGGCAAAAAGACAGAAATTCCGTTCATTTTTGGGTAAAAAGTCAGAAATTTCACTTATTTTGAGGTAAAAAGGCAGAAATTCCTCTTATTTTGGGGCAAAAATGAAGAAATTTCCCTTTTTTGTGGCAAAAGGTATACATTCCCCTTTACTTTTGGGATAAAAAGCAGAAATTCCCTGTATTTTGAAGCAAAATTGCAGAAATTCTCATAATTTTCGGGCAAACAGGCAGAAATTCTCCTTATTTTGGGGCAAAAAGACATTAAATCTACTTTTTTTGGGAGCAAACAGTCAGAAATTCCCCTTATTTTGGGGCAAAATTGCAGAAATTTCCTTTACATTGGGGCAAAATTGCAGAAATTTCCCTTATTTTGGGGCAAAATTGCAGAAATTTCACTTATTTCAGGGTAATAAGTCAGAAATTCCCCTTATTTTGGGTCAAAAAAGACAGAAATTCCCTTTGTTTTGGGGGAAAAAGACAGAAATTCCACTTATTTAGGGGCAAAAAGGCAGAAATTCCCCTTATTTTGGAGCAAAAATGAAGAATTTTTTCTTTTTATGGCAAAAAGGTATGCATTCCCATTATTTTCAGGCAAAAAGGCAGAAATTCCCCGTATTTTGTAGCAAAATTGCAGAAATTCCCCTAATTTTTGGGCAAAAGGCAGAAATTCCCTTTATTTTGGGGAAAAATCAAAAATTCCTTTTATTTTGGGGCAAAATTCAAGAAATTTTGTTTATTTTGGGGCAAAATTGCAGGAATTTACCTTATTTTGGGGCAAAATTGCAGAAATTTTTTTTATTTGGGGCAAAATTGCAGAAATTTCACTTATTTTCAGGTAAAAAGGCTGAAATTTCCTTTATTTTGGGGCAAAAAGGAAGAAATTCCCCTTGTTTTGGGGAAAAGTGCAGACATTTGCCTTATTATGGGGAAAAATTGCAGAAATTTCCCTTATTTTAGGGCAAAATTGCAGAAATTTCACTTATTTCAGAGAAAAAAAGCAAAAATTTTTCTTATTTTGGGGCAAAAAGGCAGAAATTCCCATTATTTTGGGGTAAAAAGGCAGAAATTCACCTTATTTTGGGGTAAAATTGCAGAAATTTCACATATTTCAGGGCAAAAAGGCAGAAAATTCACTTATTTTGGGGCAAAATTGCAGAAATTTCACTTATTTTAGGGTAATAAGTCAGAAATTCCCTTTATTTTGGGGCAAAAAAGACAGAAATTCCCTTTGTTTTGGGGGAAAATGACAGAAATTCCACTTATTTAGAGGCAAAAAGGCAGAAATTCCCCTTATTTTGGAGCAAAAATGAAGACATTTCCCTTTTTTATGGCAAAAAGTTATGCATTCCCCTTATTTTCGGGCAAAAAAGAAGAAATTCCATGTATTTTGGAGCAAAATTGCAGAAATTTCCCTAATTGTGGGGCAAAAACGCAGAAATTCCCTATATGTTGAGGCAAAAAAACAGAAATTTTCCTTATTTTGGGGCAAAACTCAAAAATTCCACTTATTTTGGGGCAATATTCCAGAAATTTCCCTTATTTTGGGGCAAAATTGCAGAAATTTCACTTATTTTAGGGCAAAATTTTAGAAATCTCACTTATTTCAGGGAAAAAAGGCAGAAATTTTCCTTATTTTGGGGCATAAAGGCAGAAATTCCTAATATTTTGTGGCAAAAATGCAGAAATTCCCCTTATTTTGAGGTAAAAAGGCTGAAATTCCCCTTATATGGGGGAAAAAGGGCAGAAATTTCCCTTATTTTGGGGCAAAATTGCAGAAATTTCACTTATTTCAGAGAAAAAAAGCAAAAATTTTTCTTATTTTGCGGCAAAAAGGCAGAAATTCCCATTATTTTGGGGCAAAAAGGCAGAAATTCACCTTATTTTGGGGTAAAATTGCAGCAATTTCACTTATTTCAGGGTAATAAGTCAGAAATTCCCCTTATTTTGGGGCAAGAAAGACAGAAATTCCATTTGTTTTGGGGTAAAAGACAGAAATTCCACTTATTTAGAGGCAAAAAAGCAGAAATTCTTCTTATTTTGGAGCAAAAATGAAGAAATTTCCCTTTTTTATGGCAAAAAGGTATGCATTCCCCTTATTTTTGGGCAAAAGGGCAGAAATTCCCCATATTTTGGAGCAAAATTGCAGAAATTCCCCTAATTGTGGGGCAAAAAGGCAGAAATTCCCTATATGTTGGGGCAAAAAGACAGAAATTCTCCTTATTTTGGGGCAAAACTCAGAAATTCCACTTATTTTGGGGCAAAATTCCAGAAATTTCCCTTATTTGGGGGCAAAATTGCAAAAATTTCACTTATTTTGGGGCAGAATTGCAGAAATTTCACTTATTTCAGGGAAAAAAGGCAGAAATTTTCCTTATTTTGGGGCAAAAATGCAGAAATTCTTAATATTTTGTGGCAAAAATGCAAATATTCCCATTATTTTGAGTTAAAAGCCTGAAATTCCTTTTATTTGGAAGCAAAAAGGCAGAAATTTCCCTTATTTTGGGGCGAAAAGACAGAAATTCCTCTTATTTTGTGGCAAAAATGCAAAAATTTCTTTTATTTTGGGGCAAAATTGCAGAAATTTCACTTATTTCAGGGCATAATCCAAAAATTCCTTATATTTTGAGGCAAAAAGACAGAAATTCCGTTTATTTTTGGGTAAAAAGGCAGAAATTTCACTTATTTTGAGGTAAAAAGGCAGAAATTCCTCTTATTTTGGGGCAAAAATGAAGAAATTCCCCTTTTTTGTGGCAAAAGGTATACATTCCCCTTACTTTCGGGATAAAAATCAGAAATTCCCCATATTTTGAAGCAAAATTGCAGAAATTCTCATAATTTTCGTGCAAAAAGGCAGAAATTCTCCTTATTTTGGGGCAAAAAGACAGAAAAACTCCTTTTTTCGGGAGCAAAAAGTCAGAAATTCCAGTTGGCAAAGGGCAGAGACCTTGGAGTAGATGGGAGAGGGCAAGCTTTCCAGCTTTGTTGAAAAGAAAGTGCATCTAAGGAAGAAGAAAACACTAGAAAGGATCAAAGTTCCTCAGACTTCTCCCTAAGAAACCAGCTCCAGGAGGAAAATAATGGCAGGCACACCCATAGCTCTTGAACACCATCTCATTGGTGAATGAGTGCTGTATTAAGGAAGCAGCAATTACCTTTCATCATGCCTAAGCAATTAAAGCACCAGTGGTTTAAAAACTGTAAAGAAATACTGAGAGTAATTAATATATTAGGGGACTTTTTTTTTCTTGAACAGTAGTTAATTTGGGTCTGAAATGTTTCTGTATATAAGTGTACAAGTTCAATACTTGTTTTTAACACCACAGTTTGTTTGTTTGTTTGTTTGTTTCTTTCTTAATTTCTTTCTTTCTTTCTTTCTGATAGAGAGAGAGAGAGAGAGAGAGAGAGAGAGAGAGAGAGAGAGAGAGAGAGAGAGAGAGAGAGAGAGAGAGAGAGAGAGAGAGAGAGAGAGAGAGAGAGAGAGAGACAGACAGACAGATAGACTGACTGACTAGATGTGGTTTGTGTATGTGAGTACAGGTGCCTACAGAGGCCAGAAGAGGAAGTAAGATGGCTGGAGTTACAGGTGATTGTGAGTCACCCGATGTGGTTGCTTGGAACCAAAATCAGGTCCTCTGGGAGAGCAGCAAGAGCTCTGAACTGAACTATCTCTTCTTCAGCCCCATAACTTGCATATTTATTGAAATAGGGTTTCTATGTTTAGCCCTGGCTGTCCTGGAACTCACTCTTTAGCCCAGACTGGCCTGGAATTCAGATATCTGCCTCCCAAATGCTAGAATTAAAGGTGTGGGATTAAAGATGGCTCAGCAGTTGAGAGCACTGACTGCTCTTCCAAAGGTCATGAGTTCAATTCCCAGCAACCACATTGTAGCTCACAACAATCTGTAATGGAATCTGATGTCCTCTTCTAGTGTGTCTGAAGACAGTGATATTGTGTGTGTGTGTGTGTCTGTGTCTGTGTGTGTGTGTGTGTAATCTTTTAAAGGTGTGCACCAGTTGCTGTTCTTTAGATAAAATGTTTTCCTTTACCTTTAATTTTGATGTACTTTCTTACCTTTATTTTTTTTATAATTATAAAGAAAAGCATGCCCACATCAAATAAAAATAAATAAAAGATGAAATAAAAAGAAAGTGAATATTGGTAAAATACTCTTAAGTATATAAAATCGCACAGAATTCTGAAATATATCATTTACAACAAAAAAGGCAGAAGAGTCACTGGATTGAATTATCCAGTAATGTGAGGCTAGACCATATGACCACATGCTGTTGTATAGTCACATGATCCAACTTATTGGAATTATGAAATTCTCAGCCCTTATGGCTTATTAGACATAGGCACATTTATTTCTTTTTTTTCCCAGATTTATCTATTTAATTTTTATGATTCATTTGACTTTTTGTCAATCATTGTTGAGTAGTAGGGCCAAGAGAAGAACCATCAGTTAGAGAGAAGGTTCGATGAAAACAAGACTTCAGTCTTTCTTAGAAGGGAGAACAAAACAACCACAGGAGGAAATACAAGGTCAAATAGAGGAACAGGGATTGAAAAAAGATCATTCAGAAGCGCTCTCACCTGGGGATCCACCCCATATGCAGCCACTATATCCAAGTACTATTGCTGATGCCAAGAAGTATTTACTGACAGGAACCAGATAAAGATATCTCTTCAGGGGCTCTGCCATATTCATAAAGATATAGCTGAACATGCTTGCAAGTAACCATCAGACTGAACACAGGAACCCCAAATGAAGGTGCTAAAGAAAGGACTGAAGGAGCTGAAATGGGTTGCAACCTCATGGGAAGAACAACCAAACAAACCCTCCATGACTCCCCATGAACTAAAACACCAACCACTGAGCACACATTGAGAGACCTATGGCTCCAGTTGCATATGTAGCTGAAGAGAGCAGTGTCTGGCATCAATGGGAGAAGAGGCCTGTGGTTCAGGGAGGACACATTTTTCCAATATAGAGGAAAGCCAAGGCAATGGAGTGGAGAGGTTGATTAGGAGCAAGTGCACCTTTGTGAAGACAAATGAAGGGGAAGGGGGAGGGGAATGGGAGCAGGGTGGGGAAAGGGACAACATTTCAAATGTAAATACAGAGAGTATCTAATAAAAAATTAGGGCAGTGGGAAAAACATGGCTTGTTGTTTTGTCTTTTATTAACTTGGTTTTTTGTCAAAGTAGAGAATGCTATTGACAGAAGATCACTGCTTTACATAGCCAAACTGTCTCTAACATTTGGAAAATCAAACTAGATGCTGAAAATCCCATATAAGGTTGATTTTGCTAGGTCTCACACCTAGCCTCATGGGTGGCCAGACTAAAGGGTTGACTTATATGTATGAAGAAAAAGCCAGTGTGTGTGTGGGGGGGATTAGTATCACAAAGGTCTTCACTAACTGAGAACTGTGGCAAGCAAACAAGAGAATGTTTAATGGAGCCTAGAGGCCAAGGAATAAGGTTAGAAGCAACAGTGATATGTGGTAGCGAAGAGGACAGACAAAGGGCAGGACTGGACTTGTTTGCAATCACTCAAAGTACCTCTCAAGAGGAGTAATGACCCTTGTACTGACATCATCTTAGACTGAGCATAATTAAGGTTCTAAGTTAACCCTATAGTGTTCTAGGTAATAAAAAGGTATCCCTGGCTGTTCTGTAAGCATTTAATTCCTGGCTCCAGGTCACCAAGATGCCAATGTAAGGGACAGCTGCAAGAGACAGAGCAGTCCTAGGACTGAGAGTGCATTCAGGGGCACTGAGGAGCAGCTTTGAAGCTATCAAACAAAGACACTTTATTTAAACCCAAAGATATGAGGTAGAATGTGGATGTCAGAAGATGAAAAGACACTGATTAAAGAGTTCAATCTAGCAGGTAGTGAAGCTCCCTGTTAATAAGATAGTAGTTAAGAGCCTAGCCTGGCCCCTACCCAGCATAAAAGTATAGCCTCCTCCTTAGGCTTAGAGAACATTCACAGGACATGTGAACTTTATACTTGGCTTTGCCAATAATGCTCTCATAAATGACCAATCCCAATAAAGATTACATCAGTCTCCCTCATAAGACTCATAAAAGTTCAGCAAGCAGGGCATCATGAGACATAGGCACATTTCTAATATCAAATTTCTCATTAATTAGGTTTTGGTTTAGAATGTCTGATTTGCATATTAATTGTGTTATTTCACCTTTTTGTTTATTAATATTTTATTCAAATTTACTGAATATTATCTGCATTTACACTTCAAAAATTATACTCTTCCCCCACCCCACTACTCTCAGTCCTCCATCTTAACCTGCTTCCATGAAGGTGCTCCCTCTCCTAATTACCCTCTTGATCTCAGTGCCTTGGCAGGTTGATGATGTTATTTTTCCTATGAGGTTGCAAACCTTTCAGCTCTTCCTGTCCTTTCTCTAGCTTTTTAATTGGTGTCCCTGTGTACAGTCTGATGGGTAGCTGCAAGCATCCTCATCTATATATATGACTCTGGAAGAATCTCTCAGGAGACATCCATTTCTGTTTCCTGTCAGTAAACACTTCTTGGCACCAGCAATACTGCATGGGTTTGGTGGGTGCATATGGGTGGTTCTCTCAGTAGGTAAATCTCAGTAGATGTTTTCTTAAATCCCTGCTCCTCTATTTGATCTTGTTTTTCATCCCTTGACTGTTTTATTCTCTATTCTAAGAAGGACTGATGCATCCACGTTCTGGGACTTCTTCTTTTTGAGTTTCATAATTTTTCTTGGGTATTCTGAGCTTTTTGGGCTAGTTTCTGCTTAGGCGAGAGTACATAAGATAAGTGCTCTTTTGTGACAGGATTACATCACTGAGGACAATAGCTTCAAGATTCATATATTTGTCTAGAATTTCTTGAACTTATTGTTTTAAACAGTTGAGATGTAATCTATTGTATACTAAAATTTCTGTATTCATACGTCTGTTAAAAGATATCTGGGATTTTTCAACTTCTCATTAGTATACTTAAGGCTGCTATGAACATATTTGAGCATGCATCCTTGTTAGATGTTGAAGCTACTTTTGGGTATATGCCCAAAAGTAGTATAGCTGGATACTTGGGTAGTACTATGTACAACTTTATGAGGAACAGCTAGACTCATTTGCAGAGTGGTTGTACCAATTTAGAAACCCACTAACAGAGGAAATGAGTTCCTCTTTCTCCACATTCTCACCAGCATCTGTTGTCACCTGAGGTTTTTATATTTTAGCCAGTCTGGTGTATGTGATGTGGAATCTTAGGATTGTGTTGATTTGCATTTACCTGATAACTAGGGATGTTTAGCATTTCTTTAGTTGCTTCTCACCAATTCAATATTTTCAGTTGATAAGTCCTTATTTAGCTCTGTACTCCTAATTTCAATAGAATTATTTGATTCTCTTGAGTGTAACTTCTTGAGTACTGTGTATATATTTGGTACTAGCCTTCCTAGCCAAATTTTGGTGATTTCAAGGCCCTCCAGATCAGTATTTTTTGTATGTTATGAAGAACTTTATGGCCAACCCACCAAAATGTTGTCTTAGGGAAGTGCTTGTGATCCTCAAAACAGAAATGAGCAAATATAATACAACTCACTGCAGCGTCTTTTTACCATTCTAGCAAGCCTTGGTCCCTCCACTGCCACAGTGCACCACCACCCTGTGGGAAGATTTTGATGGTGTTTGGTCCTGAATGTCTATCAGGGCAAAGCTGTATAGTAAGCAAAAAACAGGGAGTATGTGTGCAAGCACCTAATTGGAAAGTAACTGTGGCCTTTAATATAATTCATTGGTATTGGGATGATACCAATCAAAACGGGTCATAACATTAACTTGATTCCTGCTCTCCTACTCCTTAAGCAGGGGGCAGGCTTATAACCTGGGCTACAGTTTTGATTTGTGAATAACCTGGAAGCAGTGGTCTTATTGAGAGTGTAATTCTTTAAATGCTGGTGGTGATGAGAATTAGCCTAGAGACTATAGCTATGTAACACCCTCTTAGTTTATCTGAAATTACATTACATCAGGTTCACTAAAATGGACTCTGAAATTGAAAATTTTGGCATCTCAATTCAAAGTCTCAAATAAGCACACCTGAATCAGAGGACGGAAGTGAGGTAAGGAATCGGTCAGATCTGGTAAGGATGGATTGTCATTCTTCTGGCAATCATGGCCAACCAATGGATGGTAACACTTCTAAAAAATCTTTTATCGTGGAGGATTGATTTAGCTTTTATGGTGTTTTTAGTTTTCCATAGGGAGAATTGTTCCTTAAGGATCTTTAAGAATTCGGTTGGGATTTAATGGGTTTTGCATTGAATCAGTAGAACATTGTTGGTAAGATAGCATTTTGTACTGCATTAATCCTCTTAATGCAGGAGCATATGTGACCTGTGCATCTTCTAGTGGCTTCTTCAATTTATTTCTTCAGATACTTGACTTTTTCATACAGGTAGTTTGCTTGCTCAGATAGTTACACCTATAAATATATAGCTTTACTCTTTGGTAAGGTATTGTTTTCATAATTTCCTTCTTAGCCTATTTATTTTTTATGATAAAAAGGGCCTTTGAATTATTTGAATTAAGTTTTTTTCTAGACACATTGTTGAAGATCTTTATCATCTGCAGCTGTTCTGTCGTTAGAAATACTAGGATCAGTTCCCAGAGATAAAGGACTGGTGATAAGGAGATCTGAGTGGCCAGGGGGCAGAGAGATCTCTGCCGAGTGTGCCCGGAAAGCACGCCCCTGCTCTACCTGATCCAGGAACCCAGCATTCCCGCCCGGTGGCTTTGGGGCCAAGAACAGGGCTCTGACCATCTTATTTCTGGACCAGCAGAGATCCAGGGACACAGACCTGTTACAAGAGAAAGGCGAGAACATATCACTGACAATGAGATGGCAAGAGGAAAGCAAAAGAGCATATCCCAAGGAAACCAAGACAACCTGGCAACACCAGAACCAAGCTCTCCCAACACAGCAAACAGCAGAATTCCAAACACAAAAGAAGACGCAGAACTAAAATCATACCTCAAGATAATGATAGAGATCCTTAAACAAGAACAGGGAGAAAAGCAAAAAGTATCAGAAGCTTTTAAAGAGAAAACAAGAAAAACACTCAAAGAACTCAACGAACTAGAAGAAAACAGAACCAAAGAAATGAAGGAATGGAAGAAGGAATTTAAAACGGAAAATGACAATATAAACAAAACACTAAAAGAGATAATCCTAGAGGTAGAACACCTAAAAAAGAAATCAGGAGTCACAGATGCAAGCATTTCCAATAGACTACAAGAGATGGAAGAAAGAATCTCCGGGGCTGAAGACAACTTTGAAAACATAGACAAATTAGAAAAGATGCAAAAACCAAAATTCTTCTAACCCAAAATGTCCAGAAGGTCCAAGACGCAATGAGAAGACCAAACGTAAGTATAATAAAAATAGAAGAAAGAGAAGAATATCAACTAAGAGGCACAGTAAATATCTTCAACAAAATTGTAGAAGAAAACTTCCCTACTCTTAAGAATGAGATGACCACGAGCATAAAAGAAGCCTTCAGAAATCCAAATACGTTGGACCAGAAAAGAAATTCCTCCTGACACATAATAGTCAAAACACCAAGTGCCCAAAGCAAAGAAAGAATACTAAAAGAAGTAAGGAAAAAAGATCAGGTAACATATAAAGGCAGACCAATCAGAATCACATCCGATTTCTCAACAGAGACTATGAAAGCTAGAAGAGCCTGGAATGACATCTTGCAGACCCTAAGAGAGCACAAGTGCCAACCCAAGCTGATATACCCAGCAAAACTATCAATCACCATAGATGGAGAGATAAAGATATTTCAAGACAAATCTAAATTTACACAATATCTGACTACAAACCCAGCACTACAACAAATTATAGGTGGAAAACCCAATACAATGAGGGGCACTACATCCTAGTAAAAACCAGAAAACCCCTAAGCAAGAAAACCAAAAGAAGAAAGAGACACAGACACAACTCTTTCTACAAAAGCAATAATAGCAGGAAACAGAAACCACTATTCCTTGGTATATACTAACATAAATGGTCTCAACTCCCCAATAAAGAGACATAGGCTATCAGACTGGATACATAAAAAAAAAAAAAAAATCCAGCATTTTGCTGCATACAGGAAACTCATCTCAAAGACAAAGACAGACACTATCTCAGAATAAAAGTTGGGAAAAAAACTTCCAAGCATGCAGCCCCAAGAAGCAATCTGGAGTGGCTATTCTAATATCAAATAAAGTAAATTTCCAACCAAAAGATATCAAAAAGATAAAGAAGGACACTTTTTACTCATTAAAGGGAAAATAGGTCAAGAGGAACTCTCAATCCTTAGCATATATTTTCCAAATACAAAAGCACCCACATTCATACAAGAAACCGTAATAAAGCTCAAAAAATACATTTCACCCCACACAATAATAGTGGGAGACTTTAATACCCCACTCTCTCCAGTGGCCAGATCATGGAAACAGTAACTGAACAAAGACACTCTAAAACTAGCAGAGACTATGAACCAACTGGAATTAATAGATCTCTACAGAACATATCATCCTAAAGTAAAAAAATACACCTTCTCAGTACCCCATGGCACCTTCTCGAAAATTGACCACATAATTGGACACAGAATGAGCCTCAATCCATATAAGAAGATAGAAATACTCCCATGCATCCTCTCAGATCACCGTGGTCTAAGGCTGGTCTTTAACAACAACAAAGACAACAAAAAGTCCACATACACATGGAAACTAAACAATTCTCTGTTAAAACATAGCAGGGTCAAAGAAGAAATAAAGAAAGAAATTAAGGATTTTTTTAGAATCAATGAAAACGAAAAGACAACATACCCAAATCTATGGAATGCAATGAAAGCAGTACTGAGAGGAAAACTCATAGCCCTGAGTGCTTCCAAAAAGAAACTGGAGAGAGCACACATCAGCAACTCAACAGCACAGCTGAAAATTCTAGAAGAAAAGGAAGAAGGTACACGCAAGAGGAGTAGATGGCAAGAAATAATCAAACTTGGGCAGAAATAGACCAAATAGAAATAAAAAGAACCATTGAATGAATCAACAAAACTAAGAGCTGGTTCTTTGAGTAAATCAAGAAAATTGATAAACCCCTAGCCAGACTAATTAGAGGGCAAAGAGAGAGTATCCAAATTAACAAAATCAGAAAGGAAAGTGGAGAAATATCAACTGAAACTGGGGAAATTCAAAAAATCATCAGATCCTACTACAAAAGCCTATACTCCACAAAATTGGAGAATCTGGAGGAAATGGATAAATTCCTAGACAGATACAAGATCCTAAATTTAAACCAGGACCAGGTAAACCATCTAAATAATCCCATAACACATAAAGAGATAGAAGAAGTAATCAAAAGCCTCCCAACCAAAAAAAAAAAAAAAAAAAAAACCCAAGTCCAGATCTGTTACATGCAGAATTTTATTAGACATTTATTGTAGACATAACACCAATACTCTCCAAACTATTCCACAAGATAGAATCATATGGAAAAATACCTAACTCATTTTTAGAGGCTACAATAACCATCTTACCTAAACCACACAAAGACCCTAAAACGAAAGAGAACTTCAGACCTATCTCACTTATGAACATTGACGCAAAAATACTCAACAAAATCCTTGAAAACTGAATCTAAGAATATATCAAAACGATCATTCACCATGACCAAGTAGGTTTTATCCCTGGGATGAAGGGATGGTTTAATATAAGGAAATCCATCATTGTAATCCAACATATAAAAAAACTCAGAGAACAAAATCACATGGTCATCTCACGAGAGGCTGTCAAAGCATTTGACAAAATTCAACACCCCTTCATGTTAAAAGTCTTGGAAAGAACAGGAATCCAAGGTCCATACTTAAACATAATATAAGCAATATACAGCAAACCAGCAGCCAGCATCAAACTTAACGGTGGGAAACTTGAAGCAATCTCACTAAAATCAGGGAATTGACAAGGCTGCTCAATCTCCCCCTACCTATTTAACACAGTCTGGAATCCTGATTGGAGCAATTAGACAGCCAAAGGAGATCAAGGGGATATAAATCGGAAATGGAGAAGGGAAAACCTCACTCTTTGCAGAGGACATGAGAGTGTACTTAAGTGACCCCACAAATTCCACCAGAGAACTCCTAGAGCTGATAAACAAGTTCAGCAAAGTGGCTGGATATAAAATTAACACAAACCAATCAGTAGCCTTCTTCTACTCAAAGGACAAACATGTGAAGAAAAAAATTAGGGAAATGATACCCTTCACAATAGTCATAAACAATATAAAATACATTGGTGTGACTCTAACTAAGCAAGTGAAGGACCTGTAGGACAACAACTTTAAACCTCTAAAAAAGGAAATTGTGGAAGATCTCAGAAAATGGAAAGATCTCCCATGCTAATGGATTGGAAAAATCAACATTTTAAAAATGGCCATCCTTCGAAAAGCAATCTAGAGATTCAATGCAATCCTCATCAAAATTCCAACCCAGTTCTTCATAGAGTTGAAAAGATCAATGTGCAATTTCATCTGGAATAACAAAAGACATAGTAGAATAGCAAAATCCATCCTCAACAACAAGAAAACATCTGCGGGAATCACTATCCCTGACCTCAAGCTATATTACAATGCAATTGTGCTCAAAACTGCATGGTACTGGTACAGAAATAGGCACGAGGATCAATGGAATAGAATAGAAGAACCAGAAATGTGTCCTCACGTATATGGTAACCTGATTTTTGACAAAGGAGATGTAAACATTCAATGGAAAAAGGACAGCCTATTCAACAAATGGTGTTGGTCCAACTGGCACTCAGCATGCAGAAGAATGAAAATAGACCCTTTCTTATCTCCTTGTTCAAAGATCAAGTGAAAATGGAACAAATATCTCCACGTTAAACAAGATACACTGAAACTATTAAATGAGAAAGAAGGGAACACCTTAGAACACATAGGCTCAGGAGAAAATTTTCTGAACAAAATGTGAATGGCTCAAGCTCTAAGGACAAAGATTAACAAATAGGACTTTATGAGATTGCAAAGTTTCTGTAAGGCTAAGGACATTGTCAAGAAAACAAAACGGCAGTCAACAAAATGGGAAAAGATCTTTACCAGCTCCACATCAGATAGAGGCCTAATATCCAAGGTATACAAAGAACTCAAAAAGCTAGACACCAGAGAATCAAACAACCCTATTAAAAATGGGGTACAGAGCTAAACAAAACGTTCTCATTTGAGGAATATGGAATGGCTGGGAAACATCTAAAGAAGTGCTCAACATCCTTAGCCATCAGGGAAATGCAAATCAAAACAACCCTGAGAGTCCAACTCACACCAGTCAGAATGGCCAAGATCCAAAACTCAGATGACAGCAGATGCTGGCGAGGTTGTAGAGAAAGAGGAACACTTCTCCACTGTTGGTGGGGTTTTAAACTGATACAACCACTCTGGAAATCAGTCTGGCGATTCCTCAGAAAATTGGACATAGTACTACCTGAAGATCTAGCTATTCCACTTTTGGGCATATAACCCAGAGACACTCCAATATACAACAAAGATACAAGCACCACAATGTTCATAGCAGCTCTATTTAGAGTAGCCAGAAGCTGGAAAAGTCCCAGATGTCCATTTGCATCTAGAAAATATCTTGCTGAGTGAGATAACCCAGTCACAAGAGAACAGACATAATATGCAGTCACTGATAGTGGGATGCTAACCCCAGAGGCTGGGACTGCCCCAAAAACAACTCACAGACTGTTTAAATTTCAAGAAAAAAAGAAAAGAAAACAAACAAACAAACAAACAAACAAACAAACAAAAAAACCCATTATGCTCAATCCTTATACACCAAGAAAACGTTGACTAATTCCGGGTTACATCCTGTTTTACATGTACTTTTTGCTCATTGTAACTAGTAAGACCTTAATGCATAGTATCAAACCTTAAAAAAACAAGAAAAAGAAAAAAAAAGCCAAGCACTGATAAAAATGTATTTGTATACATTTATGCAAAAATATTTAAAATTTTTTCTTTAATCTTTGTTTTTTAAAATAAAGTTTAAAAGAATAAGAAAAACAATAAAAAGAAATTCTAGGGTTTTTATTTATACTAAACTATCATCTGTGAATAGATATACTGTGTCTTCTTCCTTTCCAACTTGTTACACCTTAATCACTTTATTTCTTTTATAGCTCTAGCTAGAATACAAAATTCTATATTGGATTGATAGGGAGATAGTACACTGTCTTTTCTCTTCCCTGGTTTTTGTGGAATTGTTTTACCTTTCTCTCCATTTAATTTTATGTTGGTTATCAGATTTCTGTATATTTGATTTCTTGTGGTTGTGTATATGGCTTTTACCCTACAGTACTTTTATCACAAAGGGGTGCTGGATTTTGTCAAAGGCTTTTTTAGCATCTTATGAGATGGAATGTGACCTTTTTGTCTGTTTGTTTCTATGGTGGATTACACTGCTGTATTTATTTTACTATGTTGACCCATCCCTGATTCCTTGGGATGAAGCGTACTGAATAGGATAGTTCATGTTTTTGTAGAGTTCTTGAATGTGGATTACCAGTATTTTATTTAGTATTGTATCAATATTTATATGAAAAATTGGTCTGAAATTTAAATTTTTCTTTTTGGTCATGGTTTTGTGATCTAGGTATCTATATGAGTGTGATCTCACCTAATAGATAGATAAAGAGCCAGGCAGACAGATGGATAAACATATAGACAGAGACACAGATGGATAGATACAGACTTGGATAAACAGACAGACACCCAGTTTTCTTATAAAAACTCTTTGTACTCTTTTGTTCCTCCACGGTGCAGACCTCAAACTGGAATCCAGTATAGTCTAGACAATTGTTCACCAATTGAGCTCAATGCACACACATGAAATACCACAAACTCTCTTCTTTGTGGTGTGTATTGGAGTAATATTTGAGCCACACCAAGTCTGGCAAATACCTTGCTACTGAACATCACCATTTTAATTAATTAGTTGGTTTTTTGAAGTGTTTGTGAAACAGAGGTTTTTTTTTTTTCCAAGATATTATCAGTTAGGTGAATACATAGGTGTTGTGCATATTGTGCCTGTAAAACCTGATAACCACAACAATCTACATACATGGGCCTACACCCTGAAGCCAGAGATCCAGCTGAGAGCCACTTGATATTACTTCTGCAACCAAACTCCGGTTTTCCTTTAAAGAATCATGTGCGCTTAAAACATGAGTAATCTCACTTCAACTATCAGTTCCTGGGCTTTTATTTGTGTGTTTGTTTGTTTTATTGATTCTCTGCTAAGCATGAAAGAAGTTTATTGTGAGCAAACCTCCAGGAAATCAACAGGTTCCAAATAACAAGGCCTGCAAAGCTGACAGGCTGACAGGGAGAGAGTGTAGGGGCAGGAGAGAAAGAAACAAGGAGTGAGAGATACATAGAGGTGGTTTCTATTATTCTTTTTTACCATAGGCCAACCTAGATGTCCACATGTGAACCATCTTAGCTGATAACTTTACCCACCTACCCATGATTTTCAATCATAACATGCCTGGCACCAATGTATACATTTTGACTCCTCAAGAGGTCAGGTGGTACAGATTTGTTATTTAGTTTATTCCACTCAGGAAACAGTAATGACATCTAAACAATGTATCAATGATTTATTTATTCACTATATACTACAAGGAAGGACAAAATGTTTACACATTGTTGAAAGATCATCTAGTTAAACAATCTTGTCAGAATCCAATCAAAATTGCCAAGGTGTGCTTCTGTTTCCACAAGTTCCCTCTTCCCAGAGTCCATCTGAATATTCCCTGTGTAAAACTCAGCATCCAAGATCTTAGTCACTGGACATTCTTTTGTTTCCAACCTTCTGAGCAGTCTGTGAAGTCACAATCTCTGAGAGACCCAGTTCAAAACGAGTCTGAAGCCATCCATTTCTTCACATTCAAAAGTCATAGTTTCCCATTTGGTGAGGCCTTCTTTATACCAAAACTGTAGTTATTTTGTTCCATGTATGTCAGATATTTCATATTATTGAGAGGGGAAAAAAGGAACACAACCATTGTTTGACACATCTGGACATCTGGGTAAATGTGGGGTGCATAGAAAGGCATTAAAACAACCATTCTGTCTCTCATATTCCTTTTTTCCTTCTGCACATGCCTTCTAAGGGCAGGATAAAGCTCAGTACATGCCTAGTTATATTGAGCATGTTCTGAGGTTTGCTAATATTATGGAGTTACACATCTATAATTTCCAAATACAACCAATCAGAATGAAGGTCAGTTAGAACTATTTAGTATATCTTGTGAAAATATCTTCAGTCAGAGCCCAATATAGAGCAGCTAATCTGTTTTCTCCTGGATTAGATTATCCTGTGAAATGTTCAATGTCCAGGTTAGGTCCACCTTCTGATCTGCAACCGTAATAGATCAGTCTTCAGGTATATGTTCAAAATATCTGGTATCTGACTGGTACTACTGTCTGTGTGATTTCTGGCTCTTTCTGAAACCCAAGATCATTTACAGCCATCAAAGACAATGACTACCACATGAATGACACATTTCTGTTGCAAAGGAGATGCTCTTGGGTTGTCTTATGGCCTGAGGGTAACAATGACCACAGCACAAATCTGAAAAATTGCTCTTTGGTGGGAACACCCAAGTCATCATAGCACCGTAAAGGAGCAGGGTTCTCTCACATATTCAGTCAGCTCAAGTCAGTTGTGTGCTTCAAGAGGTCCCTCAGCACAGGAACAGAGATATTATTGTCATAGAAGCTGACCTTGGTGAGCTCAGAACAGTGGCAGATGGCCGGTATCAGGAGAGTAAGTTGAGAGTCATTCATCCTACAAGCCTTTAAGCCCAGGGACTGCAAAGAGTCTTCCACATTTTCTTGGAGAACTCAGAGAGGCACAATATCTAAACACAATAAGACTATTCCTCTCATGTTCAGATACTTTAGCTGACAGATCCTTGGAGAAAAAGAAAAGGAATCCAAGTCTGACTGTGAAATTTGGTACTGTGTGATGGAGAAGGTCTCCAAGGGCATCATCAGGGACTAGAGAAAAGCAGCGGGTTAGTTCTAGCAAATGGTGATGGAGAGTGGAAATAATAAAATTAGGTAGTTGCCACAATAGAAATTTGACCAGATATTCAAGGATATTATCTTAGGTACGATGTATGTATTGTACCATGCTGAGACAAGTCAGTCCTATAGTTCATCTCCTGGCATCCATCTCAAGCAGAAAATACATTAAATCAAGATCTCTGCACAATTACTTTTATCATATACAGACTCAAAGTTTCCTCCCTTGTTTCATGTTCTCAAACCTGCTGGGTCTCAAACATTTTTTTCCATAACAAATCAGGTGCAGACTGTAGAATGCTATCACTGACCTCAGCACAACTGCTGGCCTAACTGCTGTGTGGGTGAGTCCTGAGGCTCCTAACTACATTCTCCCTCCTTTCCTTTTGTATTGATTGGGTTGCCATGATACCAAGAATTACATCCTATTTTGCCCTACTCCTTAACTCACTTAAGTCAGCTGCTTCATAAATGGCCATTTGAGACCTTAATTCATGCTACTTATACCTTCTGCATTCAAATGTCTCCCTCATGGTCCATGAGTCCTTAAAATAAAAGGGAAATGTTTACTCTGGGAGCTCACCTAGTTCACCATCCTTACATGAACACCTGCTTTATGGCTTAGAAAGCACATGCCATTCATGGAGAGATGCTGAAGTCCCTAGAGATGGGAAAACTGGGAAATGAACTCATTGACATACATCTGTTTTCTAGCATATGTGTTCCAGCCATTCATAAAAGTTTCCATTGAGGTGCATGCCATGAAAAATATATGAAGTTTCCTCATCTGCCAGAAGAAAGGAGTAAAATTTGACACTGTGTACTCAGTCAATGTCATGTTGAGTTCCAAATCCTCTATGTGCTTTGGATAGAAAACCTCCAAAATTTTTTGGATACCATAAACAGGCAGAGCCTAGATCTTCATCTCCACACAGCAGAAATGTATGAAGTCTTTTCTCATCTGAGCCCACTGCAATAAGCATGCTTCTTCCTCATTCAGATGGTAATAATTGATTTTCTTTTTATGCTCTTGAGATTCTTGATTTGGATTATATTCCTAGACAACTGCCTTGTTCTATAGCTAGAGATAATTTAGAATTCTATCACACAGGGATCCTCTTGTCTATGGCTTCATTCTGAAGGATCACCAGGTGGAACAAGTCACATGATTGTTTTTTTTTTCATTTGTGAGCAGCATGTTTTAGAGGGAAAATCACCTGGGGGCCATAACCTGTTCTTGTAAATACATCCACAAACCATCAATTGGCATGGTAAATGGACATGACAAATCCCTTTGTAGAGAGCTTTTAGGGACCTCCTTGTAGGAATACAGCAGGAATTCAAAATTGGGCTAGGACAGTGAAGTAGGTTCAGATAAGAACTTTTTGGGGGAGGAGAGGCTATTACAAAGCTCAAGGAAAACTAGGCAGAGAGATTTGTGGCACTCCTTTTATGTTGGTCTTCCTGATATATCTGTAAAACATTAATCAGGAGACTTAGCTTATTTTCCTTGTTTATTTCTTGTCCTAAAACTGACTTTATTCTTTGCAAGTATGTAAAATGGTATGTAAGCAGTCTGGAGAAAATTAAATTCCCTTCAGCCTTGCACTGTCTGAAGTCATGTTATAGTGTTGTCTAATTGTCTTTATCTTTTCAATCTTCATTCTCTCCCTTGAGACCCTGTTGACTGACTGAGCAGGATTCTTTCCAGTTTACACAATCACTTGACTCTTCTGGAATAAAGAGATGAACTTGATGCATTGACAATCTCTAATATGACAACACTCAGAAGGCTGATGCAGGAGGATGGCTTGTATACACTCAAAGCTCCCCTCAAGGTCATACCCTCTCACATCCCATTCCCCATATCTCTTTTCTTTCTCATCTAAGTGAGTGGATTCCCTGGCTATCCCTCACCCTAGTACTTTAAGTATTTTTCAATCTGGGCATATCCTCTCTCACTGAGTTCAGACAAAGCAGCCCAGCTAGAACAACACATCCCACAAAGAGGCAATAACTTTTGAAGTTAGGGGATCCACATCATGACCATGATTCCCATCTCCTACATCTGAGTGGGGAGACCTAGGTCCAGCCAATGTATGATCTTTAGGTGGTGGTTCCATCTCTGAGAACCTCAAGTGTCCATGGAAATTGACTCTGTTGGACTTACTATAGGGACCTTACCCCTTTCTTTGCTCATCTGTTATTGCTACCAATTTTGAGTTTTTATTACACTCTTGTGAGTGTGATCCTGTCCTGCATCTCTATGTATTTTTTTTGCATTTTCTTTGTCTCTTTTCCATCTATTTTTTTTATTTTGTCATATTCCAATATGTTTCTTTTTGTTCTATTTCATATGATCCTTTGTTAGCTTTCATTTCTCTGTTTGTTTAATTGATTGTTTGTTTCTTAAGACATGACTTCTCTGTTTAATTGGTAAATTAAATTTAATTTAATTTGACCATGAACTCACTTTGTAAATAATACTGGACCAGCTCACAGAGATCTACCTGCCTCTTCCTCTTAAGTCCTAGGACTAAAGAAATGTCCCACTACATTTTTAGCTGCCTATTTGTTGTTTAGGAGAGAACAAAAGGGTGTTGATATAGTTGGAAGAGGAGGTGGTGAGAATGTCAGAGGAACTGGGTGTGGAAAAGATGTAATCACTGCATACTCTTATGGAAAAAAATATATTTTCGATAAACAAAAAACACAAAGAAGGGCAAGGTTGGGAAATTATTAGGCAGTTAAGAGCACAAAGGTCATTTGCCAGCATCCACAAAGAAGCTCCCAAAGGTCTATAACCCCATTTTATAGAATAACATCTGATGCCCATTAGACATACACAGTACTCCATGGTTCAAAGATTAAAAAATAAAATAAATAAGTTAAATATTATATAAATATGCATTTGAGTTTTTATATGATTTATTATCATTTATTTTACATGCACTAGAATGTTACCTGAATGTATATTTCTGTGAAGGTGTTGGGTCCCATGGCACTGGAAGCACAGACAGTTGTGATCATCCTATGTTTTATGGGAATGAACCCAATTTCACTGGAAGTATAGCCGTTGCTAATGACTGATTAAACTTCTTTCCTGCGCTTATTCTATGAATCTTAAGAAGAAAAGCAGAAAGAATCATCTTGGCACATTGTCTACAGATGGTACACCACCAAGAATGAGAGCAAGTCAGGGTTAAGGCTCATACTACACATGGAGGCACAAACAGGACCATATCTAGTTTGAGTCTAGCCTGGGTTGTAGACTGGGAGGGTTTCACTTAGCCCACTGTAAATAATAAGTCCTGGGGTTAAGCACAAGAGAGGATCTCAATATGTAGATGTGAAAAGTGCCAGAGTACAAGAGGAGAAGCTCTGAATGTCAGAGCTCTGGCATCTCAGATTGTGGGAGAACAAGCAAAGTAGGCAAGGCCTGTGGCTCATTAAAGTCAGTTAGAGTATCTGCAGGTGACTGGTTGAGATTGAGAATGCCCAGCTTAATTTGAGAGTTAATATTATTCTGCACAGACAGCATTGAAGCAACTCCCCAGAAAATTTGTCCTCAGTTCCAGTACTGGCTGCAGATTTAGAGACGTCTGTGGTGGTGTTGGCAGAGATGGCAATGGTGGTGATAATAGCAGCAGTGATGCCAAAGTCTCTTTTGTGTCGGTAGAGCACAATAAGAAGCAGCCATTATCCTCAAGGGCTACAGGGATCACACCAGGAACTCAAACAACCTGAGCAAAATCCTCCCTCTCCCAACAGTTGGTCAACAGGCAATTCCTAGAACAATTGAGAATCTCCTCCCCAGATGATGCCTCTGTCTCATGGCATACCAAGATGAGAAAGTGGTGCCAATAGGCATGGTGAAGACAGCATGTTAAAATTCCTACTCCTTAACTGAATAAAAGTGTACAGATTCCTTAGCTGACTCTGATGGATTCCAAGAAGCAGTACCATTATAGGTTATGCCTCACTTAAGCAGAAATGGAGCAGCAACTAAGCAAGTATGAGGCCATGGAAAAGTGCTAGGTGCATCTCAGAAGTCACAAGGTTGCTCAGGTGGAAAGCACCTAATGAGGAACCAATAAGCAACAGCTGAATTATGGGAAGTCCCAGCCCCCAAATGGGGCAGAAAGCAGCTTTGAAGGGCATAAACAGGTTTGCACCACTGCAGGTGAAAAGGCTTAGCGAGGGAAGAAAGGGAGGCCCAAAATAATAGTATCTAACATGATCATTTTGTGCTTAGAATACTACAAAGGGCAGAGCTGGATAAGTGAATGAATCCCTTTAGAGAAGTCCAGAATATCATGTGTGGATCCCAGACATTGGGACAAGAAGTTGTAATGTTGAAGTTGCCTTGGAGGCCCAAAGATATTCAGGAAGCCAGAGCTGTGAAATTTCTACTAAGGGAATCGGCTAACAATGAGTGGAAACTTGGCAGGAGAAAGAAATTTGTTGCAGTTAACAAAGGTGAAAAATGGAGTTAGAGATCTAAAGACCACATTGACATCCAACATAGAGGTATTCATTTGAGACCACTATAGACTATGAGGACTTTGGAAGTCATTTTGAATAACTGAATGTATTTAGTATTATGCTATGTTTAGATATAGCTCCTATAGACTCATGTTTTTGAACAAGCCAATGTGGGCCATGGAGTAGAATGTGATTATTTATATATGCTTGGCCCAGGGAATGGCAGTGTGTGGAGTTATGGCCTCGTTAAGTAGGTGTGTCACTGTAGGCATGGACTTTAAGACTTCACTCCTCACTGCCAGGAAGTCAGTCTTCTGCTAGCAGCCTTCAGAAGAAGATGTAGAATTCTCATATTCTATACTATGCCTGCAAGGATGCTGCCATGTTTCTGCCTTGATGATAATAGATTGAACCTCTAAACCTGTAAGCCAGCCCAATTAAATGTTATTCTTCTAAGGGTTGCCTAGGTCATTTATATCTGTTCAAAACAATAAAATCAAAACTAAGACATGGAACCCAATGTAGGAGTTAAAGAAATGAATCAAGGTGCCCAAATGATTTGCAACACTGTTTTGATTTGTATAAGCTTGGCCTAGGTAGCAGCACTATTAGAAGGTGTGGTCTTGTTGGAGGAGTGTGTCACTTTGAGGTGGTGCGTGGAGACACTCCTACTAGCTGCCTGAGGATGCTTGGTCTGTTCCTGGCTTCTTTTGTTTGAAGATGTAGAACTCTCAGCTTCTGCTGTATCATGCCTGCCTGGATGCTGCCATGTTCTTATCTTGATGAAAATGGACTGCACCTCTGAACCTGTAAGCCAATCACAGTTAAATGTTGTTATTTATAAGACTCGCCTGGGTGTTGGTGTCTGTTCACAGAAAATAAAACCATAACCAAGACAGAATTTTGTAAGTGGATTTCCAGACACTGGATGGATAGAGGTTGATTTTGCTTTCACTGTGACTTTGTCCTGATATCTTTCCCTCTTGAAGAAAGAAGAAGAGCCCACAGTTTAGAGACTTTGAATTGTAAAAAGACCTTGATTTTTAAAAGAGACAGAATATTTTAAAGGTATTTCAGTGTTAAAATGTAAGAATTGGCAAAGGCTGTGGGACTCTTAAACCTATCAAGGTCTTTGGAATGTAAAAGAAAGTAAGGGTGGAAGCTAAATATTGATTTGCTTGCATGTCAAGTTGACAAGGTGCTGGTCAATTGTACTGGCTGGTTTTGTTTCAACTTGACACAAGCTGGAGTTATCACAGTTGAGGAAATATCTCCATGAGATCCAGCTGTAAGGCAAATTCTCAACTAGTGATCAACACGGGGAGGGCCCAATCCATTGTGGGTAGTCACATCCCTGGGCTGGTAGACCTGGGTTCTAATAAAAGTGGGCTGAGCAAGCCATGGGAAGCAAGCCAGTAAGTAACATCCCTCCATCAGCTCCTGCTTATTGACCTGTTTGAGTTCTAGTCCTGACTTCCTCTGGTGATGAACAGCGATATGGAAGTGTAAACTGAATAAACCCTTTCCTCTCGAACTTGCTTCTTGGTCTTGATATTTTGTGCAGGAATAGAAACCCTGACTTAACCAATAGGGGAAAGCTGGGTCAGTGAGATGCCAGTGGGTGGGTGGTATAGTACTCTCATAGAAGCAGAAGCAAGGGAGAGTGGGGATGAGATGGGACGCTTGCAGAGGAGAATTGGGTAAGAGGTATAACTTTTGAACTTTAAATACATAAAATAACCAATAACAAAACCAAAAACATAAATATTAGCATATTTTACGAATATCATTCAACTATTATTAGTAGTAATTTCCGATTCTCTATGAAGTTAGCACTTTAGAAATTATTTTATTCATTTACATTGCTCCCCTCCCAGTCTATGCTCCCAGAGATCTTCACACCGTTACCCCTCCTTTTATCATCTGAGATCTTGATCTTCCCACACCACACACTGCCATTACCTCACCACCACAACATCTCCACCAAACCTCCCATCACCTAGGCCAACAGCATTCTTTTTCCATGGAACACCAACTTTCAACAGGATTAGATATACCTTTTCCCACTGAGGCCAGAAAAATTTGTTCCAATATACATGTGCTGGGGTCACCAATTGGATGCCCTCACTACTTAGGTTGTCCATCAACAATAACAAAATTAACATTTTCTTAATGTTTGATTTCAAAAAACTTTTCCTACTTTAATTTTTGTAAAATTATTAAGGATTAAATAAACTTTCTCATAATAATGTGGTTATTTTAATAAGTATATGATTATTAGACAATTTATAGAGACATGTAATGCATTTTGTATACTCTCACTTTATGTCATGGGCTATCATATATGTTTCTCAATAATTCTATTTTTAATATTTTATGTTCTTTTACTAAGTGTAATTTCCAAATATTATTTTGTATGCTATGAAACATAAGTTAGTACTCAAGCAATAGAAGTGGGATCTTGAGCTATGGGTATCACTCAAAATCTGTTAATGATATTTTTGGGTAATAAAAGGTATTAATAGAGAAGATAGATGAAATATGTTAATGTATTATTTGATTCTTAAAATTATCAATATAATTAAGATAATTGACACATAAAAGAAATTTCAAATAATAAAACATTATAAGAAGAATAATTTATAGATTTCATAAATGGTTCAAGATAGGTTTTTTGTTTCCTTGATTTTTTTTTATGTTGCTGTGGAAACAGAACTCCCAGATTATTGTATAAAAGTCCTATTCTTGATGCCTATAATCTAGTTCATGCATCGCTTTCAGAAATAAAACCTCATGGATTTACACAAATATAAAAATTATCATATCAGAGTTTCCTATTTATTATTTGAAATTGTATTCGACTCTAACTATCTCTAAATTCCCAAGCTTAGTTCAGGAAAGGCAGCGTTTACACAGAAATTTGCCATGTCTTGTAGTACAAACTTTACTGCAAATGAATAGAAAATTTTATGATTTGAACAATGGTGGTTTTAGTATGCTTGGTTCAGGGAGTGGTAGTACTACAAGGTATGGTCTTGTTGGAGTAGGCGTGGCCTATTGGAGGAATTGTGTGGGGTTAAGGTTAGGGTTGGGGTTAGGGTTAGGTTTAGGTTTAGGGTTAGGGTTAGGGTTATGGTTATTCTTAGATTTATGGTTTAAAATTTAGGGTTTATGGTTTAAGGTTTAGGGTTTAGGATTGTTTAAGTTTTAGGGTGGTTTAGGTTTAGGGTATAGGGTTTAGCGTTTGAGATTGTTTAATGTTTAGGGTTGTTTATGTTTTAGCGTTTAGAGTTGTTTAGGTTTTTTAAAGGTTGTTTATGATTTAGTGTTTAGGGTTGTTCAGGATTTATGATTTAGGATATTTTAAGGTTTAGGGTTTAAGGTTGTATAGTGTTTTAGGGTTTAGGCTATAATGTTTAGGGTTAAGAGTTTAGGGTTGTTTAGGGTATAGTGTTATTGGTTTTAGGGTTTAGGCTTGTTTAGGGTTTAGGGTTTAGGGCTTTTTAGCGTTTAGTGTTTAGAGTTTAGGGTTTAGGGTGCTTTTGGAATTAGTGTTTAGGGTTTTTCTGGGTTTAGGGTTTAGGATTTAGGGTGTTAGGGTTAGTGTTAGGGTTAGGTTTAGGGTTAGGGTGAGGGTTAGGGTGAGGGTTAAGGTTAGGGTTAGGGTTAAGGTTAGTGTTAGTGTTAGGGTAAGGGTTAGGGTTAGGGATAGGGTTAGGGTTAGGGTTAGTGTTAGGGTTAGGGTTAGGGTTAGTGTTAGGGTTAGGTTAGGGTTAGGGTTAGGGTTTGGGGTTAGGGTTAGGGTTAGTGTTAGGGTTAGGGGTTAGGGTTAGGGTTAGGGTTAGGGTTAGGGTTAGGTTTAGTGTTAGGGTTATTATTAGCGGGTTAGGTTTAAGTTTAGGATTAGTGTTAGGGTTAGAATTAGAAATAGGTTTAGTGTTAGGATTAGGGTCAGGGTTAGGTTTAGGGATAGGGTTAGGGTTAGGGTTAAGGGTAGGGTTAGGGTTAGGGTTAGATTTAAAGTTTAGGGTTTAGTGTTAGGATTAGGGATAGTGTGAGGTTTAGGGTTAGATTTAGGTTTAGGGTTAGGGTTAGGGTTAGTGTTTGGGTTATGGTTAGTGTTAGGATTAGGGTTAGGGTTAGGGTCAGGGTTAGTTTTAGGTTTAGGGTTAGGGTTAGGGTTAGATTAAGGGTTAGGTTTAGGTTTATTGTTAGATTTAGGGTTTAGGGTTTAAGGTTTATGGTTTAGAATTGTTTAAGGTTTAGGGTGGATTAGGTTTAGGGTTTAGAGTTTAGTATTATGGTTACGGTTAGGGTTAGGGTTAGGGTTAGGGTTAGGGTTAAGGTTAGTGTTAGGGTTAGGGTTAGGGTTATGGTTAGTGTTAGGATTAGGGTTAGGGTTAGGGTCAGGGTTAGGTTTAGGGTTAGGGTTAGGGTTAGGGTTAGATTTAGGGTCAGGTTTAGGTTTATTGTTAGATTTAGGGTTTAGGGTTTAAGGTTTATGGTTTAGGATTGTTTAAGGTTTAGGGTGGATTAGGTTTAGGGTTTAGAGTATAGTGTTATGGTTACGGTTAGTGTTAGGGTTAGGGTTAGGGTTAGGGTTAGGGTTAGGGTTAGGGTTAGGGTTAGGGTAATGGTTAGGGTTAGGGTTAGTGTTAGGGTAATTGTTAGGGGTTAGTGTTAGGGTTAGGGTTAGGGTTAGGTTAGGATTAGGGTTAGGGTTAGGGGTTAGGGTTAGTGTTAGGGTTAGGGTTATATTAGGGGGTTAGGTTTAAGTTTAGGATTACTGTTAGGGTTAGAATTAGAAATAGGGTTAGTGTTAGGATTAGGGTCATAGTTAGGTTTAGGGTTAGGGTTAGGGTTAGGGTTAGGGTTAGGGTTAGGGTCAGGGAGGGTTTAGGGTTAGGGTTAGGGTTAGGGTTAGATTTAGGGTTAGGTTTAGGTTTATTGTTAGATTTAGGATTTAGGGTCTAAGGTTTATGGTTTAGGATTGTTTAAGGTTTAGGGTGGATTATGTTTAGGGTTTAGAGTTTAGTGTTATGGTTACGGTTAGGGTTAGGGTTAGGGTTAGGTTTAGGATTAGGGTTAAGGTTAGGGTTAGGATTAGGTTTAGGGTTAGGGTTAGGGTTAGGGTTAGGGTTAGGGTTAGGGTTAGGGTTAGGATTAGGGTTAGGGTTAGGGTAAGGGTTAGGGGTTAGGGTTAGGGTTATGGTTATTGTTAGGTTTAGGGTTTAGGGTTTAGTGTTTAGGGTTTAAGGTTTAGGGTTTAGGATTGTTTAAGATTTAGGGTGGTTTAGGTTAAGGGTTTAGGGTTTAGAGTTTAGGATTGTTTAAGGTTTAGGGTTGTTTAGGGTATAGTGTTTAGGGTTAAAAGTTTAGGGTTGTGTAGGGTTTAGTGTTTAGGGTTTAGGGTTGTTTAAGGTTTAGTGTTTAAGGTTTAGGTTTTAGGGTTGTTTTGGGTTTAGTGTTTGGTGTTGTTTAGGGTATAGTGTTAATGGTTTAGGGTTTAGGGTTATTTAGGGTTTAGTGTTTAAGGTTTAGGGTATAGGTTTGTTTAGGGTTTAGTGTTTAGGGTTGTTTATGGTTTAGTGATTAGGGTTCTTTAGGGTTGTTTAGAGGTTAGTGTTTAGGGTTATTAAGGGTTTATGATTTATGGTTGTTCAGGGTTTAGGATTTATGGTTGTTCAGGGTTTAGGATTTAGAGATTATGGTTAAGGTGTTAGGGTTAGGGTTAGGGTTAGGGTTAGGGTTAGGCGTAAGGTTAGCGTTAGGGTTAGGGTTAGGGTTATGGTTAGTGTTAGGATTAGGGTTAGGGTTAGGGTCAGGTTTAGGTTTAGGGTTAGGGTTAGGGTTAGGGTTAGATTTAGGGTCAGGTTTAGGTTTATTGTTAGATTTAGGGTTTAGGGTTTAAGGTTTATGGTTTAGGATTGTTTAAGGTTTAGGGTGGATTAGGTTAAGGTTTAGAGTTTAGTGTTATGGTTACCGTTAGTGTTAGGGTTAGGGTTAGGGTTAGGGTTAGGTTTAGGGTTAGGGTAATGGTTAGGGTTAGGGTAAGGGTTAGGGGTTAGTGTTAGGGTTAGGGTTAAGGTTAGGGTTAGGGTTAGGTTAGGGTTAGGGTTAGGGTTAGGGGTTAGTGTTAGTGTTAGGGTGAGGGTTATTATTAGGGGGTTAGGTTTAAGTTTAGGATTAGTGTTAGGGTTAGAATTAGAAATAGGGTTAGTGTTAGGATTAGGGTCAGGATTAGGTTTAGGGTTAGGGTTAGGGTTAGGGCTAGGGTTAGGGTCAGGGAGGGTTAAGGGTTAGGGTTAGGGTTAGATTTAGGGTTAGGTTTAGGTTTATTGTTAGATTTAGGATTTAGGGTATAAGGTTTATGGTTTAGGATTGTTTAAGGTTTAGGATGGATTAGGTTTAGGGTTTAGAGTTTAGTGTTATGGTTACGGTTAGGGTTAGGGTTAGGGTTAGGGTTAGGATTAGGGTTAAGGTTAGGGTTAGGATTAGCTTTAGGGTTAGGGTTAGGGTTAGGGTTAGGGTTAGGGTTAGGGTTAGGATTAGGGTTAGGGTTAGGGTTAGGGTAAGGGTTAGGGGTTAGGGTTAGGGTTATGGTTAATGTTAGGTTTAGGGTTTAGAGTTTAGTGTTTAGGGTTTAAGGTTTAGGGTTTAGGATTGTTTAAGATTTAGGGTGGTTTAGGTTTAGGGTTTAGGGTTTAGAGTTTAGGATTGTTTAAGGTTTAGTGTTGTTTAGGGTATAGTGTTTCGGATTAAAAGTTTAGGGTTGTTTAGGGTTTAGTGTTTAGGTTTTAGGGTTGTTTAAGGTTTAGTGTTTAAGGTTTAGGTTTTAGGGTTGTTTTGGGTTTAGTGTTTAGTGTTATTTAGGGTATAGTGTTAATGGTTTAGGGTTTAGGGTTATTTAGAATTTAGTGTTTAAGGTTTAGGGTATAGGGTTGTTTAGGGTTTAGTTTTTAGGGTTGTTTATGGTTTAGTGATTAGGGTTGTTTAGGGTTGTTTAGAGGTTAGTGTTTAGGGTTATTCAGGGTTTATGATTTAGGGTTGGTCAGGGTTTAGGATTTATGGTTGTTCAGGGTTTAGGATATAGGGATTAAGGTTAAGGGGTTAAGGTTAGGGTTAGGGTTAGGGTTAGGGTTAGCATTAGGGTTAGAGTTAGGGTTAGAGTTAAGGTTATGGGGTTATGTTAGGCTTAAGGTTAGGGTTAGGGTTATGGGGTTAAGGTTAGGGTTGGGGTTAGGGTTAGGTTTAGGTTTAGGGTTAGGGTTAGGGTTATGGTTATTCTTAGATTTATGGTTTAAAATTTAGGGTTTATGGTTTAAGGTTTAGGGTTTAGGATTGTTTAAGTTTTAGGATGGTTTAGGTTTAGGGTATAGGGTTTAGCGTTTAAGATTGTTTAATGTTTAGGGTTGTTTAGGTTTTAGCGTTTAGAGTTGTTTAGGGTTTTTTAGGGTTGTTTATGATTTAGTGTTTAGGGTTGTTTAGGATTTATGATTTAGGATATTTTAAGGTTTAGGGTTTAAGGTTGTATAGTGTTTTAGGGTTTAGGGTATAATGTTTAGTGTCAAGGGTTTAGGGTTGTTTAGGGTATAGTGTTAATGGTTTTAGGGTTTAGGCTTGTTTAGGGTTTAGTGTTTAGGGTTTAGGGTTTAGGGTTTTTTAGCGTTTAGTGTTTATAGTTTAGGGTTTAGGGTGCTTTTGGAATTAGTGTTCAGGGTTTTTCGGGGTTTAGGGTTTAGGATTTAGGGTGTTAGGGTTAGTGTTAGGGTTAGGTTTAGGGTTAAGGTGAGGGTTAGGGTGATGGTTAAGGTTAGGGATAGGGTTAAGGTTAGTGTTAGTGTTAGAATAAGGGTTAGGGTTAGGGATAGGGTTAGGGTTAGGGTAAGGGTTAGGGTTAAGGTTAGGGTTAGGGTTAGGGTTAGGGTTAGGGGTTTGGGTTAGGGTTAGTGTTAGGGGTTAGGGGTTAGTGTTAGGGTTAGGGTTAGGGTTAGGGTTAGTGTTAGGTTTAGTGTTAGGGTTATTATTAGGGGGTTAGGTTTTAGTTTAGGATTAGTGTTAGGGTTAGAATTAGAAATAGGGTTAGTGTTAGGATTAGGGTCAGGGTTAGGTTTAGAAATATGGTTAGGGTTAGGGTTACTGGTAGGGTTAGGGTTAGGGTTAGATTTAAAGTTTAGGGTTTAGTGTTAGGATTAGGGATAGTGTGAGGTTTAGGGTTAGGTTTAGGGTTAGGGTTAGGGTTAGTGTTTGGGTTATGATTAGTGTTAGGATTAGGATTAGGGTTAGGGTCAGGTTTATGTTTGGGGTTAGGGTTAGGGTTAGGGTTAGATTTAGGGTTAGGTTTAGGTTTATTGTTAGATTTAGGGTTTAGGGTTTAAGGTTTATGGTTTAGGATTGTTTAAGTTTAAGGGTGGATTAGGTTTAGGGTGTAGAGTTTAGTATTATGGTTACAGTTAGGGTTAGTGTTAGGGTTAGAGTTAGGGTTAGGGTTAGGGTTAGGGTTAGGGTTAAGGTTAGGGTTAGTGTTAGGGTTAGGGTTATGGTTAGTGTTAGGATTAGGGTTAGGGTTAGGGTCAGGGTTAGGTTTAGGGTTAGGGATAGGGTTAGGGTTAGATTTAGGGTTAGGTTTAGGTTTATTGTTAGATTAAGGGTTTAGGGTTTAAGGTTTATGGTTTAGGATTGTTTAAGGTTTAGGGTGGATTAGGTTTAGGGTTTAGAGTTTAGTGTTATGGTTACGGTTAGGGTTAGGGTTAGGGATGGAGTTAGGGTTAGGGTTAGGGTTATGGTAAGGGTTAGGTTTAGGGTTAGGGTTAGGGTTAGGGTAAAAGTTAGGGGGTTAGTGTTAGGGTTTGTGTTACGGTTAGGGTTAGGGTTAGGGTTAGGTTAGGGTTAGGGTTAGGGTTAGGGTTAGAATTAGGGTTAGGTTAGGGTTAGGGTTAGGGTTAGGGTTAGGGTTAGGGGTTAGGGTTAGTGAAAGGGTTAGGGTTATTATTAGGGGGTTAGGTTTAAGTTTAGGATTAGTGTTAGGGTTAGAATTAGAAATAGGGTTAGTGTTAGGATTAGGGTCAGGGTTAGGTTTAGGTTTAGGGTTAGTGTTAGGTCAGGGAGGGTTTAGGGTTAGGGTTAGGGTTAGGGTTAGATTTAGGGTTAGTTTTAGGTTTATTGTTAGATTTAGGATTTAGTGTCTAAGGTTTATGGTTTAGGATTGTTTAAGGTTTAGGGTGGATTAGGTTTAGGGTTTAGAGTTTAGTGTTATGGTTAAGGTTAGGGTTAGGTTTAGGGTTAGGATTAGGGTTAAAGTTAGGGTTAGAATTAGGTTTAGGGTTAGGGTTAGGGTTAGGGTTAGGGTTAGGGTTAGGATTAGGGTTAGGGTTAGGGTTAGGGTAAGGGTTAGGGGTTAGGGTTAGGGTTATGGTTATTGTTAGGTTTAGGGTTTAGAGTTTAGTGTTTAGGGTTTAAGGTTTAGGGTTTAGGATTGTTTAAGATTTAGGGTGGTTTAGGTTAAGGGTTTAGGGTTTAGAGTTTAGGATTGTTTAAGGTTTAGGGTTGTTTAGGGTATAGTGTTTAGGGTTAAAAGTTTAGGGTTGTTTAGGGTTTAGTGTTTAGGTTTTATGGTTGTTTAAGGTTTAGTGTTTAAGGTTTAGGTTTTAGGGTTGTTTTGGGTTTAGTGTTTAGTGTTGTTTAGGGTTTAGTGTTAATGGTTTAGGGTTTAGGGTTATTTAGGGTTTAGTGTTTAAGGTTTAAGGTATAGGGTTGTTTAGGGTTTAGTGTTTAGGGTTGTTTATTGTTTAGTGATTAGGGTTGTTTAGGGTTGTTTAAAGGTTAGTGTTTAGGATTATTCAGGGTTTATGATTTAGGGTTGTTCAGGGTTTAGGATTTATGGTTGTTCAGGGTTTAGGATTTAGGGATTAAGGTTAAGGGGTTAGGGTTAAGGTTAGGGTTAGGGTTAGCATTAGGGTTAGAGTTAGGGTTAGAGTTAGGGTTATGGGGTTATGTTAGGCTTAAGGTTAGGGTTAGGGTTATGGGGATAAGGTTAGGGTTGGGGTTAGGGTTAGGTTTAGGTTTAGGGTTAGGGTTAGGGTTATGGTTATTCTCAGATTTATGCTTTAAAATTTAAGGTTTATGGTTTAAGGATTAGGGTTTAGGATTGTTTAAGTTTTAGGGTGGTTTAGGTTTAGGGTACAGAATTTAGCGTTTAAGATTGTTTAATGGTTAGGGTTGTTTAGGTTTTAGCTTTTAGAGTTGTTTAGGGTTTTTTAGGGTTGTTTATAATTTAGTGTTTAGGGTTGTTCAGGATTTATGATTTAGGATATTTTAAGGTTTAGGGTTTAAGGTTGTATAGTGTTTCAGGGTATAGGGTATAATGGTTAGGGTTAAGGGTTTAGGGTTGTTTAGGGTATAGTGTTAATGGTTTTAGGGTTTAGGCTTGTTTAGGGTTTAGTGTTTATTGTTTAGGGTTTAGGGTATTTTAGCGTTTAGTGTTTATAGTTTAGGGTTTAGGGTGCTTTTGGAATTAGTGTTTAGGGTTTTTTGGGGTTTAGGGTTTAGGATTTAGGGTGTTAGGGATAGTGTTAGGGTTAGGTTTAGGGTTAAGGTGAGGGTTAGGGTGAGGGTTAAGGTTAGGGTTAGGGTTAAGGTTAGTGTTAGTGTTAGAATAAGGGTTAGGGTTAGGGATAGGGTTAGGGTTAGGGTTAGGGTTAGGGTTAAGGTTAGGGTTAGGGTTAGGGTTAGGTTTAGGGGTTTAGGTTAGGGTTAGTGTTAGGGGTTAGGGGTTAGTGTTAGGGTTAGGGTTAGGGTTAGGTTTAGGGTTAGGTTTAGTGTTAGGGTTATTATTAGGGGGTTAGGTTTTAGTTTAGGATTAGTGTTAGGGTTAGAATTAGAAATAGGGTTAGTGTTAAGATTAGGGTCAGGGTTAGGTTTAGAAATATGGTTAGGTTTAGGGTTAAGGGTAGGGTTAAGCTTAGGGTTAGAATTAAAGTTTAGGGTTTAGTGTTAGGATTAGGGATAGTGTGAGGTTTAGGGTTAGGTTTAGGGTTAGGGTTAGGGTTAGTGTTTGGGTTATGATTAGTGTTAGGATTAGGATTTTGGTTAGGGTCAGGTTTATGTTTAGGGTTAGTGTTAGGGTTAGGGTTAGGGTTAGATTTAGGGTTAGGTTTAGATTTACTGTTAGATTTAGTGTTTAGGGTTTAAGGTTTATGGTTTAGGATTGTTTAAGTTTAAGGGTGGATTAGGTTTAGGGTTTAGAGTTTAGTATTATGGTTACGGTTAGGGTTAGGGTTAGGGTTAGAGTTAGGGTTAGGGTTAGGGTTAGGGATAGGGTTAAGGTTAGGGTTAGTGTTAGGGTTAGGGTTATGGTTAGTGTTAGGATTAGGGTTAGGGTTAGGGTCAGGGTTAGGTTTAGGGTTAGGGATAGGGTTAGGGTTAGATTTAGGGTTAGGTTTAGGTTTATTGTTAGATTTAGGGTTTAGGGTTTAAGGTTTATGGTTTAGGATTGTTTAAGGTTTAGGGTGGATTAGGTTTAGGGTTTAGAGTTTAGTGTTATGGTTACCGTTAGGGTTAGGGTTAGGGATGGGGTTAGGGTTAGGGTTAGGGTATGGTAAGGGTTAGGTTTAGGGTTAGGGTTAGGGTTAGGGTAAAAGTTAGTGGGTTAGTGTTAGGGTTTGTGTTAGGGTTAGGGTTAGGGTTAGGGTTAGGTTAGGGTTAGGGTTAGGGTTAGGGTTAGGGTTAATTTAGGGTTAGGGTTAGGGTTAGGGTTAGGGGTTAGGGTTAGTGAAAGGGTTAGGGTTATTATTAGGGGGTTAGGTTTAAGTTTAGGATTAGTGTTAGGGTTAGAATTAGAAATAGGTTTAGTGTTAGGATTAGGGTCAGGGTTAGGTTTAGGGTTAGGGTTAGGGTTAGGGTCAGGGAGGGTTTAGGGTTAGGGTTAGGGTTAGGGTTAGATTTAGGGTTAGGTTTAGGTTTATTGTTAGATTTAGGATTTAGGGTCTAAGGTTTATGGTTTAGGATTGTTTAAGGTTTAGGGTGGATTAGGTTTAGGGTTTAGAGTTTAGTGTTATGGTTACGGTTAGGGTTAGGGTTAGGGTTAGGATTAGGGTTAAGGTTAGGGTTAGGATTAGGTTTAGGGTTAGGGTTAGGGTTAGGGTTAGGGTTAGGGTTAGGGTTAGGATTAGGTTTAGGGTTAGGGTTAAGGTTAGGGTTAGGGTTAGTGTTAGGATTAGGGTTAAGGTTAGTTTTAGGTTTAGGGTTAGGGTTAGGGTTAGGGTTAGGGTTAGGGTTAGGGTTAGGATTAGGGTTAGGGTTAGGGTTAGGGTAAGGGTTAGGGGTTAGGGTTAGGGTTATGGTTATTGTTAGGTTTAGAGTTTAGAGTTTAGTGTTTAGGGTTTAAGGTTTAGGGTTTAGGATTGTTTAAGATTTAGGGTGGTTTAGGTTAAGGGTTTAGGGTTTAGAGTTTAGGATTGTTTAAGGTTTAGGGTTGTTTAGGGTATAGTGTTTAGGGTTAAAAGTTTAGGGTTGTTTAGGGTTCAGTGTTTAGGGTTTAGGGTTGTTTAAGGTTTAGTGTTTAAGGTTTAGGTTTTAGAGTTGTTTTGGGTTTAGTGTTTAGTGTTGTTTAGGGTATAGTGTTAATGGTTTAGGGTTTAGGGTTATTTAGGGTTTAGTGTTTAAGGTTTAAGGTATAGGGTTGTTTAGGGTTTAGTGTTTAGGGTTGTTTATGGTTTAGTGATTAGGGTTGTTTAGGGTTGTTTAGAGGTTAGTGTTTAGGATTATTCAGGGTTTATGATTTAGGGTTGTTCAGGGTTTAGGGTTTATGGTTGTTCAGGGTTTAGGATTTAGGGATTAAGGTTAAGGGGTTAGGGTTAGGGTTAGGGTTAGGGTTAGCATTAGGGTTAGAGTTAGGGTTAGAGTTAGAGTTATGGGGTTATGTTAGGCTTAAGTTTAGGGTTAGGGTTATGGGGTTAAGTTTAGGGTTGGGGTTAGGGTTAGGTTTAGGTTTAGGGTTAGGGTTAAGGTTATGGTTATTCTTAGATTTATGCTTTAAAATTTAGGGTTTATGGTTTAAGGTTTAGGGTTTAGGATTGTTTAAGTTTTAGGGTGGTTTAGGTTTAGGGTACAGAATTTAGCGTTTAAGATTGTTTAATGGTTAGGGTTGTTTAGGTTTTAGCGTTTAGAGTTGTTTAGGGTTTTTTAGGGTTGTTTATAATTTAGTGTTTAGGGTTGTTCAGGATTTATGATTTAGGATATTTTAAGGTTTAGGGTTTAAGGTTGTATAGTGTTTTAGGGTTTAGGGTATAATGTTTAGGGTTAAGAGTTTAGGGTTGTTTACGGTATAGTGTTAATGGTTTTAGGGTTTAGGCTTGTTTAGGGTTTAGTGTTTAGGGTTTAGGGTTTAGGGTTTTTTAGCGTTTAGTGTTTATAGTTTAGGGTTTAGGGTGCTTTTGGAATTAGTGTTTAGGGTTTTTCGGGGTTTAGGGTTTAGGATTTAGGTTGTTAGGGTTAGTGTTAAGGTTAGGTTTAGGGTTAAGGTGAGGGTTAGGGTGAGGGTTCAGGTTAGGGTTAGGATTAAGGTTAGTGTTAGTGTTAGAACAAGGGTTACGGTTAGGGATAGGTTTAGGGTTAGGGTTAGGGTTATGGTTAAGGTTAGGGTTAGGGTTAGGGTTAGGGTTAGGGGTTTGTGTTAGGGTTAGTGTTAGGGGTTAGGGGTTAGTGTTAGGGTTAGGGTTAGGGTTAGGGTTAGGGTTAGGGTTAGGTTTAGTGTTAGGGTTATTATTAGGGGGTTAGGTTTTAGTTTAGGATTAGTGTTAGGGTTAGAATTAGAAATAGGGTTAGTGTTAGGATTAGGGTCAGGGTTAGGTTTAGAAATATGGTTAGGGTTAGGGTTAAGGGTAGGGTTAGGGTTAGGGTTAGAATTAAAGTTTAGGTTTTAGTGTTAGGATTAGGGATAGTGTGAGGTTTAGGGTTAGGTTTAGGGTTAGTGTTAGGGTTAGTGTTTGGGTTATGGTTAGGGTTAGATTTAGGGTTAGGTTTAGGTTTATTTTTAGATTTAGGGTTTAGGGTTTAAGGTTTATGGTTTAGGATTGCTTAAGTTTAAGGGTGGATTAGGTTTAGGGTTTAGAGTTTAGTATTATGGTTACGGTTAGGGTTAGGGTTAGGGTTAGAGTTAGGGTTAGGGTTAGGGTTAGGGTTAGGGTTAGGGTTAAGGTTAGGGTTAGTGTTAGGGTTAGGGTTATGGTTAGTGTTAGGATTAAGGTTAGGGTTAGGGTCAAAGTTAGGTTTAGGGTTAGGGATAGGTTTAGGGTTAGATTTAGGGTTAGGTTTAGGTTTATTGTTAGATTTAGGGTTTAGGGTTTAAGGTTTATGGTTTAGGATTGTTTAAGGTTTAGAGTGGATTAGGTTTAGGGTTAGAGTTTAGTGTTATGGTTAACGTTAGGGTTAGGGTTAGGGATGGGGTTAGGGTTAGGGTTAGGGTTATGGTAAGGGTTAGGTTTAGGGTTAGGGTTAGGGTTAGGGTAAAAGTTAGTGGGTTAGTGTTAGGGTTTGTGTTAGGGTTAGGGTTAGGGTTAGGGTTAGGTTTAGGTTAGGGTTAGGGTTAGGGTTAGGGTTAGGGTTAGGGTTAGGTTTAGGTTAGGGTTAGGGTTAGGGTTAGGGTTAGGGTTAGGGGTTAGGGTTAGTGAAAGGGTTAGGGTTATTATTAAAGGGTTAGGTTTAAGTTTAGGATTAGTGTTAGGGTTAGAATTAGAAATAGGGTTAGTGTTAGGATTAGGGTCAGTTTTAGGTTGAGGCGTAGGGTTAGGGTTAGGGTTAGGTTCAGGGAGGGTGTACGGTTAGGGTTAGGGTTAGGGTTAGATTTAGGGTTAGGTTTAGGTTTATTGTTAGATTTAGGATTTAGGGTCTAAGGTTTATGGTTTAGGATTGTTTAAGGTTTATGGTGGATTAGGTTTAGGGTTTAGAATTTAGTGTTATGGTTACGGTTAGGGATAGGGTTAGGGTTAGGATTAGGGTTAAGGTTAGGGTTAGGATTAGGTTTAGGGTTAGGGTTAGGGTTAGGGTTAGGGTTAGGGTTAGGGTTAGGATTAGGGTTAGGGTGAGGGTTGGGGTAAGGGTTAGGGGTTAGGGTTAGGGTTATGGTTATCGTTAGGTTTAGGGTTTAGGGTTTAGTGTTTAGGGATAAGGTTTAGGGTTTAGGATTGTTTAAGATTTAGGGTGGTTTAGGTTAAGGGTTTAGGGTTTAGAGTTTAGGATTGTTTAAGGTTTAGGGTTGTTTAGGGTATAGTGTTTCGGATTAAAGTTTAGGGTTGTTTAGGGTTTAGTGTTTAGGGTTTAGGGTTGTTTAAGGTTTAGTGTTTAAGGTTTAGGTTTTAGGGTTGTTTTGGGTTTAGTGTTTAGTGTTGTTTAGGGTATAGTGTTAATGATTTAGGGTTTAGGGTTATTTAGGGTTTAGTGTTTAAGGTTTAGGGTATAGGGTTGTTTAGGGTTTAGTGTTTAGGGTTGTTTATGGTTTAGTGATTAGGGTTGTTTAGAGGTTAGTGTTTAGGGTTATTCAGGGTTTATGATTTAGGGTTGTTCAGGGTTTAGGATTTATGGTTGTTCAGGGTTTAGGATTTAGGGATTAAGGTTAAGGGGTTAGGGTTAGGGTTAGGGAT